>NC_134496.1:8231074-8233574 GCF_040206685.1 Ascaphus truei | reverse complement strand
GGAACACAGGGAAAAGAGGAAAAGTGGGGGGGGGCTAGTGATGCGGCGGGTCACCAGGTGTCAGTGAGGGGGTCACACATGCCGGGACATGGGGGCGGCGGCGCCTCAGCTCAGTGGCTGTCGGTGAAGGAGGAGACCATCCGGGTCACCGACCTGGCAGAGCTGCCACGCGAGATCGGGGTCACGGAGGCCGGGGACACGGAGTAGGAGGTGAGATCGGGAGTGAGTGGGGAGATTTGGGGTGAGGGGGGGTCACAGAGGCCAGGAGAGATTGTGATGGGGGGGGGGTGGCGGATGGCCCGATGGGAGGGGGGTGACAGATGGCCCGATGGGAGGGGGGTGACAGATGGCCCTGCAGGGGGCCTGTGGCAGACAGGGGCTGGCTGCCGGAAGTGGGAGGAGTGAAAGCGCTGATGAGGAGGGAAAGTATTGCTGAGAGGCGGGGGAGGAGGGAAGGCACTGCTCAGAGACCCGGAGGCGGGGTAATCTCCCCCAACAATATGAACCCGCCTCTGGCTTTTTTTTTTTTTCTCCAGCGCGAGCGGGGGAAAAACAGCAGCACGAGCGGGGGAAATTAATAAAACAAACACGTGTGCTGCTTGGGCCAATAGTTGTTCGCCCAGAGGTTAAATACACTCGCCCCGGGCGTGTAAATGTGTAGGATTGTCGAACACTGTGTGTGTGTGTGTGTGTGTGTGTGTGTGTGTGTGTGTGTGTGTGTGTGTGTGTGTGTGTGTGTGTGTATATATATATATATATATATATATATATATATATATATATATATATATATATATATATATATATATATATATATATATATATATATATATATATATATATATATATATATATATATATAATATATATATATATATATATATATATATATATATATATATATATATATATACAGTGCTCGACAAATAATGTTAACCTGTCGCCCGTTGCGAGTGGATTTAGGCAGCTGGCGACCCGTGCTGCAGCTCAATGAATTCCCCTACTCGTGCCAATTTTTTTTTTTTTTTTTTAAATAAATAAATAATTAATCCCCCTCCCTGATTGGGTTAAAAAAAAAGTTAAAAAAAATGGCGGCAAATCCTGTGGTCCCGGCGCGCGTGCACAGGGCAAGCAGAGTGTCCTGCCATTTGCGCTGCCTGTTCCCCCCAGCAACCCAGAATCCCCCGCATACCTCCCCCCCCCCCACGTGGGACGGAGGGGGGAAGCCCAAACCAAGCCCCGCGCGCAACCCAGCCCCCCCCCTCCGCTCCCCAAGTGGGACGGAGGGGGAAGCCCAAACCAAGCCCCGCGCGCAACCCAGCCCCCCCCCCTCCGCTCCCCACGTGGGACGGAGGGGGAGCCCAAACCAAGCCCCGCGCGCAACCAAGCCCCCCCCCCTCCGCTCCCCACGTGGGACGGAGGGGGAAGCCCAAAACAAGCGCCGCGCGCGATCCAGCCCCCACACCCTCCCCCCTCCGCTCCCCACGTGGGACGGAGGGGGAAGCCCAAAACAAGCGCGCGATCCAGCCCCCCCTGCACCCTCCGCTCCCCACGTGGGACGGAGGGGGAAGGGCAAACCCAGCTTCCCCCGTGCGCGCCTCCTGCTGGGACCTGCTCCTGCTGGGACCTGCTCCTGCTGGGACCTGCTCCTGCTGGGACCTGCTGCTGCTGCTGGGGCCTGCTCCTGCTCCTGCTGGGACCTGCTGCTGCTGCTGCTGGGACCTGCTGCTGCTGCTGCTGCTGGGACCTGCTGCTGCTGCTGCTGGGGACCTGCTGCTGCTCCTGCTGGGACCCTGCTGCTGCTTGGGACCTGCTGCTGCTGCTGCTGCTGCTGCTGAGGCCCACGCTGCACTGTGTGTCCCATGTCTTGGAGAGGGCCCACTGCCGTGCGGAGACCCCCACTGCTGCCACGTGTGACCCGGTGAGTGTGTGAGTGACAGACTGAGTGTCTGTGAGTGTGCCTGTGTGCCTGTGTGTCTGTCAGTGTGCCTGTGTGTCTGTGAGTGTGCCTGTGTGTCTGTGAGTGTGTCTGTGAGTGTGCCTGTGTGTCTGTCAGTGTGCCTGTGTGTCTGTGAAAGTGTCTGTGAGTGTGCCTGTGTGCATGTGTGTCTGTGAGTGTGCCTGTGTGTCTGTGAGTGTGCCTGTGAGTGTGCCTGTGTGTCTGTGAGTGTGCCTGTGTGTCTGTGAGTGTGCCTGTGTGTCTGTGAGTGTGCCTGTGTGCCTGTGTGTCTGTGAGTGTGCCTGTGTGTCTGTGAGTGTGCCTGTGTGTCTGTCAGTGTGCCTGTGTGTCTGTGAGTGTGCCTGTGTGTCTGTCAGTGTGCCTGTGTGTCTGTGAGTGTGCCTGTGTGTCTGTGAGTGTGCCTGTGTGTCTGTGAGTGTGCCTGTGTGTCTGTGAGTGTGCCTGTGTGTCTGTGAGTGTGCCTGTGAGTGTGCCTGTGTGCCTGTGTGTATGTGAGTGTGCCTGTGTGTCTGTGAGTGTGCCTGTGTGTCTGTGAGTGTG
>NC_134496.1:8151074-8223574 GCF_040206685.1 Ascaphus truei | reverse complement strand
ACCTTTTGCCTGGAATATCCATTCACATGGAGCCCATTTAAGCTGATGTATCGCCGTTGACACAGCTTTTAAACACAGCATGGGACTAGCAAAGCAAGTTTAAACCACTCACAGAAATGTTTCAACCTTGATGGGTATCATCAGTGTGAGGTTGGTTTACACTTGCTTGGAAATATTTCTAGGCTGGGTAGGTTTACCATACATTTTAAGTTACAGTATGGTGGGTGAAAAAGGCAACAGAAAACCTCCACCGTTAGCATATAGCCAATAAAGAATATCACTTGTGAGCACATTCACATGTCTTAGACAGGTTTTCACCCCTGCCTTTCAATTCTGGGAGATGACATGCATGTGTGCTTATCTCCCAGAATCCCTTGCTGCAGTGGGAGCACTGTATGCGAGGTGATAATGGTTGAAAGGCAGGGTTACAGACCTGTCTAAGACATGTGAATGTGCTCACAATTTACATAGTTACATAATTACAAAGTAGATGAGGTTGAAAAACGACATAGGTCCATCAAGTTCAACCTATGCTAAATTTAGACAACAGATACTTTATCCTATATCTATACTTACTTATTGATCCAGAGGAAGGCAAACAAAAAACTCCATTAAGTGGAAAAATGAATTTCTTCCTGACTCCAAGAATTGGCATTCAGGTGTGTGTTAACACAATGCCAAGGAGGAAAGACATCAGCAATAATCTTACAGAAGCAATTGTTGCTGCCCATCAATCTGGGAAGGGTTATAAGGCCATTTCCAAACAATTTAAAGTCCATAGTTCTACAGTGAGAAAGATTATTCAAAAGTGGAAAACATTCAAGACAGTTGCCAATCTTCCCAGGAGTGGACGTCCCAGCAAATTCACCCCAAGGTCAGACCGTGCAATGCTCAGAGAAATTGCAAAACCCCCAAGAGTTACATATCAGATTCAACAGGCCTCAGTTAGCATGTTAAATGTTAAAGTTCATGACAGTACAATTACATAGTTACATAGTTACATAGTAGATGAGGTTGAAAAAAGACTTCCGTCCATCAAGTTCAACCTATGCTAAATTTAGCAACAGATACTTTATCCTATATCTATAATTATTGATCCAGAGGAAGGCAAACAAAAAAACCCATTAAGGGGAAAAATTAATTCCTTCCTGACTCCAGAATTGGCAATCGGATTAATCCCTGGATCAACATCCTTCCCATGTATACTTATTTGGTATATCCCTGTATATCTTTCCCATCTAAAAAGATGTCCAACCTCTTTTTGAACAAATCTATTGTATCTGCCATCACAGTGTCCATGGGTAATGAATTCCACATTTTAACTGCCCTTACTGTAAAGAACCCTTTCCTTTGTTGCTAGTGACATTTCCTTTCCTCCAACCTTAAGGGATGGCCCTGAGTCCTTTGTACTGCCAGTGGGATGAATAGTTCTTTTGAAAGCTCCTTGTATTGTCCCCGAATATATTTGTATATAGTTATCATATCCCCTCTTAGTCGCCTCTTTTCTAATGTAAATAAATCTAATTTAGCTAGCCTCTCCTCATAAGTTAGATTGTCCATCCCCTTTATTCTTTATTGGCTATATGCTAACGGTGGAGGTTTTCTGTCGCCTTTTTCACCCACCATAACTTAAAATGTATATTATATATATATATATATATATATATATATCTTAACCCCGTTATAGCGCGGTCCTCAGGGGCCACCCGTGACCACTGTGTTATAAACGGGGTTGTGGAAAAAAATGGCCGCCAAATTATTTTTCTTCGTGGTGGTACTGTGTCCACCGGAGGGGGAAAGCTGAGAACTCTCCCAGCGTTCCTGGACCAGGTGGGGCAGAGGAAACAGCACACAGCACTTACCCGGCATCTGGCAGCTCTTCTCCCTGTCTCTGCTTCCTGCTTCTGCTTCCGTCTTGCGAGAGCAACCTTCCTTAAAGAGACAGTGTGTCTGTGTGTGTGTGTGTATTTGACTGTGTGAGACTGTGTGTGTGTGTGTGTGTGTGTGTGTGTGTGTCAGTTTGTCAGTGTGTGTGTGTGTGTGCAGTGTGCTGTGAGTATGTGCAGTGTTCTGTGAGTATGTGCAGTGTGCTGTGAGTGTGTACAGTGTGCTGTGAGTGTGTGCAGTGTGCTGTGAATGTATGCAGTGTTCTGTGAGTATGTGCAGTGTGCTGTGAGTGTGTGCAGTGTGTGTGTGCAGTGTGCTGTGAGTGTATGCAGTGTGCAGTGAGTGTATGCAATGTGTGTTCAAAAAAAACCTTAATTTTTTTTTTTTTTTAATTCGGGGTCCACGCTCAAACCACGTTATAAGCGTATCCACGTTATAGCAGATCGCGCTATAACGGGGTTGAGCTGTATATATATATATATATATATATATATATATATATATATTTTTTTTTTTTTTTCACTTAAAGTTTTAAATTGACATTTAAATTATTCAAATGGAAATGATATCAAGTAGTGGACTATATTGTTTGTTCTGTGTTGCACCTCTTGCCATTTGGTAACAGCACTACTATAGCCAAGATCCACAAAAGGGTGCAAAGCTTAGCATGCCTTCTACTGCCCTTCATATGAATGGGTGTAAAGGTGTGCTAAAGCTTAGCAGCCTTTTGTGCATCTGGGCCATTCGTGTTTGAAGAAGCATGATTTTAATAAGAATGTTTCCTTTGAGACAGTTTCTCTAGCGATGATGTATCGCCAGTGTTGAGGACACTGCTACATAATTTAATTACATTGCATCAACCTTTTACGTAGAGTGAGAGTTGAAAGGTTCTATTAAATTACTGTACATTAATACATCTAATGCTCAGAATTATCTGTGTTGTGGCAACATGAAGACTTGTTTATCTACTTTTAACAAATCCTTTAGCACTTCCAAGGGCTACACAGCTATATTTGAAAAGTTAACAGGACTTAACCCCCTTTCGCCAAGGTAATATGCGGCTTGTCCTTCTGGCAGCGGAATGCTTACATTTATTTAGGGAGAAGTTGCATTTTAGGCAGAGATGAGCGAAACTGTCACACACGTTCGCAAAAATGGCAAAGATTGGACTCTCGCCACATTTTGCCAACTCTGCAACATTCAAAAAGAGTTTGCAGAGAAAGAGAGAGAGAGAGTAGGTTAAATAGGGTATAACTAGTGTTGGTGTTATACAAGGAGAAAGTTACTCTCCCTTAGTAGAGGCTCTCCCCAAGCTAATTTTGGGGAGTTTTCCAAACTCTAGTAACAATGGAGGGAGAGGGGCAAACAAGTAGTTGATATGTTACAAGCTTTCATGTAATGCTGGTCTCTTTCTCTTCACTCTGCAATTTCTCAGTTCAGGTATCATAGCTTTTCAAATGTCCTCTGAATCGCTCACTCTGGCAAATTCCCCGGAATATACAATACATCCAGGTTTGACAGGCAATACACCGCAATGAGGAATGAAAGAAAGTTGCAGTGACCTGGGCAGAATTACAAGGAATTCAAAAGTACTTGAACATTTGACAGTGAAATATGTGATTAGGATGAAAAATGTGATGGGAGTTTCAAGAAAACACGTTGTAGTTTTTTTCCCCTGAATACAAAAGTGTACAAAGTGCAAACCATTGACTGATGATTTCTGACATCATGGAAACATATGCAGTATGCAGGCAGAGGGAGCCAAAAAAGGGGGAGAAACATTATCTGTTTCATGTTTTGCATCCTCTTTCCCCTCTCCCCAGCTCTCACATTCTCCATGTATTTCTTCACTCCCTGCTCTGTACCACTCTTTCTTTATTCCCTTCCCCCATTTGTCTCACTTTTTCCTTCTATCTTTCCTTCATCATTCCAGCATACCCCCCATCTCTCTCCCTTTCTCCCCCTCTTCTTTCTTCCATGGTCTTGCTCTTTTCCTTTCTTCCCTCCATCTCCCTGGTGGTGGCTGTCACAAGTTCAGTGGGATGTCCTGTTTGACTTCAAGCACTAGGACCCACCCAGTGACCCCCCCCCCCCCCTCTCCTATGTCATGCAGGCGTCCACAGCTGGCTATTTATTCTGTCTGCAGCTGAGCCAGTTTCCAGAACATCAGCCAGAAGCCGGGTTGATTCTTTCCAGAGGCCAAGATCAACAGCAGATCAGATCGGTTCGTTACTTGCAGCAATTCTCCCAAGTAAGTGTACACATGTTGCTTTGGCTTCGCCATTCACTGGATGAGTTCCATATATAATTGCAATGATGTTTAACAAAGAGACACCTTTTGCCACTTGGAGGGAATATCTGAAGTTATTACTCTTACCAGCTGTGCATTATTCTTATACTGTATATGTGTTGGTTTAATTGAATATCATGTATTTAAATTGGCACCATACAAAACTGTAAAGCATAGGAAAAAAAGTAGACATTGACTTCCCCGGGTATCCCTAAAGGTTCCCTGCACTTTTCAGATAATTAGAAAATTATACCAAATACAGAAGAATTTACAATGCATCTGATCTCAGACGCGCTATTAGAGAGGGTTGGGGTTCCTTACAATGCATCTGATCTCAGATGCGCTATTAGAGATGGTCGAGGTTCCTTACAATGCATCTGATTTCAGACGCACTATTAGAGAGGGTTGGGGTTCCTTACAATGCATCTGATCTCAGACGCGCTATTAGAGAGGGTTGGGGTTCCTTACAATGCATCTGATCTCAGACGCGCTTTTAGAGAGGGTTGGGGTTCCTTACAATGCATCTGAACTCAGACACTATTAGAGAGCGTTGGGGTTTCTTAAAATGCATCCGATCTCAGACGCGCTATTAGAGAGGGTTGGGGTTCCTTACAATGCATCTGATTTCAGACTTGCTATTAGAGAGGGTTGGAGTTCCTTACAATGCATCTGATCTCAGACACTATTAGAGAGGGTTTGGGTTTTTTAAAATGCATCCGATCTCAGACGCGGTATTAGAGATGGTTGGGGATCCTTAGAATTTCACAATATAATTATTGTGATTCTTAACCAAGAAAAAAGTTAAAAACTACTTACTTCGTACTTAAAAAGGTCTGAACTCAGAGGACTAGGTTAAAGCTTCTGTCTCTAAAAGCATACATTCCCCCAGAAGCCAATATGAGTTTAATTCATAATGTTCATATCTTGCCCCACTGACAATGTTCTGCGTTTATATAAAAAAACAACAACTTCTTTTAGTGTTAAAATGGTAACTGCACTGGACTCTTGGGAAAGCTCAATCTTAAAGTCAGATACACTAAATATTTTAAACACTTATATCTCCTAAACAGAGCAGTGTTGGAAATGACAAAGTATATAAATATACTTATTAATTTTGTAATGTGCTACAATATATTTTCTATTATTCAAGTCAACATTACATTTACAGCAATCACAGAGGACACTTATTCTTCCCTTTTTTCAGGGCTCAGACTTTCAGGAGTTTGAGGTTGCATAGGGGACAAGGTGATTACAAGGGGAGAGCAGACAGATGTGTTTGAATACGTTTGAATGAGTGAGTGTGAAATTGGATAACAACGTGTGCATATACAAATACTGTAGCTGAGGGAGTTCTGTCCTGACTTCACATCCAAGTTTATTAGTCTCTGATCTGCGATTATCCTCTGTGTTTACAAAACCCTTTGGATTTTAGTTCTCTATGGACTTTTCTCTGCTAAAGGTTAAACAATATCGGGATATAGTGGCCATAAGGCTCTGCAGGAGTTGGGCTATCATCAGATAAATGCCTGAACATAACTGAAAAGAAAGTACATGTCTCAATGAATGTTGCCTGGTAAAGTATTGTAAAGACATATGTGGAAACAAACATGAAAGATACTTTGCAGGTGTTGTAATAAATGAATATCCAGCAACAACGAAGTCTGCAGGTGATACTTCTTGCAATCTAAAAAGAGACTTGTGAGATCTCAAAGGCTCGTGTTGATACAGAATATACAAAGAATGTTTACCCTTACATTATCTCCACTTACAGCTAAGGGGAAGTTGTATTAAAGCAAATTTCAAACTAAATTGATGGAGATAGCATCACTTGTATCTTGTTTTGTTGTGTTAATGTATCCAGATGCCCTGCTCCAGGTTTGCCCCGTGGGCCTTTGTTTGCTATTTGGGGAGTGTCAGGAAGAGAAGTTAGAAGGTAGTTGACTGACGGACATATCCTCATATCGATGTGGTGTTTGTTTGACTAACTTGTAGTAGTGTCAAAAACTCCTGGTCCGACATGGCATAAATTTCCAAGGCTAACAATCTGGGGCACACATTTAACATAGAGTGAAACAGTCACTGAAATAAACAGGACGACGAGGAGATGTACTCCACGCGAATGGAACATGTACATCTGGAGAATCATAATTGGACTACGGTCCAATTAAACCCGGTTATATACCTGGAGTGTGCTTATGCTGCTCTCCAATGTATACATGTGCACTAGGGCTGCCCGATCCCCTAGGGACAGGGGTCTGCAAACCTGTCCTCGAGAGCCGCACACAGGCCAGCTTTTATGGATATCCCTGTTTCAGCACAGGTGGCTCAGTGCTTGACTGGGCCACTGATTGACCCACCTGTGCTGAAACAGGGATATCCATAAAATGTGGCCTGTGTGTGGCTCTTGAGGACAGGTTTGCAGACCCCTGCCATAGAACAGTGGCTCCCAATTCTAGTCCTCAAGAAACCACAACAGGTCAGGTTTTAAGTATATACCTGCTTCAGCATAGGGGACTCAATCAAAATGATTGAGCCACCTGTGCTGAAGCAGAGATATCCTTAAAACCTGACCTGTTGGACGTACATGAGGACTGGAATTGGGAGTCACTGTTCTAGAACAGTCTTTTTCAACAGGGGTTCCTAGGAACCCTTGGGTTTCCCGGGTATCGCTAAAGGGTTTCCTGCAATCTTCAAGTCATTTGAAAATTGTAACAAATACAGAAGAATTTACAATGCATCTGACCTCAGATGCGCTATTAGAGAGGTTTGGGGTTCCTTACAATGCACCTGATCTCAGACGCGCTATTAGAGAGGGTTGGGGTTCCTTACAATGTATCTGATCTCAGACACGCTATTAGAGAGGGTCGGGGTTCCTTACAATGCATCTGATCTCAGACGTGCTATTATAGAGCTTGGGGTTCCTCAGAATGTCACAATATAACTATAGGGTTCCTTAACCAAAAAATGTTGAAAAACACTGTCCTAGAATACAGTATTAATGCTTGTTAGGATTCTTGGACATTTGAAGTAATACATTTGACTCTTTACTTTTCAGCAGACTTACAAGTTGGTTTACACTGGAGGAGACCACATTGAAATTCCCAGTCACACCATATACAAACACTGCTTCAATGTTGAGGATGGAAGCAGCTAATGGGACCATAACGAGCCAAGTTGTCGTTTCAAACCAGGATCCCCCAAGCCCAGTGAGCAGCGGGCAGGACGGCAATGAATACTTCTACATCCTGATTGTCATGTCCTTTTATGGGGTATTTCTGATGGGCATTATGCTGGTCTACATGAGATCCAAAAGGAGAGAGAAGGAATCCAATCTAATGCTCCTCTACCAGGATGAGGAGAAGCAGTGGAGGGAGAGTAGGAAGACCACATCTGCCCTGTCTGTGTCTAGGTATACCGAGGCTTCCACCATGCTCAGTGTGCTCCAGGAGAGCATAGTGCCAGCTCTTTCCTGCACCGCCTGCAACATGGAAGGAAGCAGCGTGAGCTCAGAGTCTTCCACCTCCGACGTTCACTTGACCATCCAAGAGGAAGCTACAGAAGGTCTTCTTCAGGAAGGTCCAGATGATGAAAAGTGTGAAGACATGATGCAGACCTCCTAGCAGTACTGAACTCAAGGAAGATCAAGTAGCTCAGTAATCTTTAGGATCTCTGTATTTGAGACACTAGTCCCGTGTTTTAGGGCCAAGTTGTGTAATGAGCACCTTCTAGTGGTGATATTTGCATAATATACACAACAGTGACTGTGTAGCCAGGGGATAGAAGTCGTCTTCCTTTCGTTTGTCATAGACGAAAAGTTAGCAAAGTCTTTAACCTCACAATACACACTGGACTTGGCCCTAGAAGCAGCCAAAGAACAGGTACTGCCCTGGTTAGTGTCCCCAGTATGGGGGCAGGGGGGATACAGACTGTTCATGAGAATGTCATACAACGGAGCTGGGCAATGTTAATATGAGCGTGTAATGAAACAAATGAAACACTTGTTGCTTTAGGAAATGTTTTACATATGGGGTTGGTGTTGGCGACTTTCTGCCCACCTCCTGCACAGGGGTCTTAAAAAATAATACAAGCAAAAACATTAAGGGGCAGATTTACTAACCAGTGTTCTGCCATAAGACACCTTTTCCACACTGGAAGATACTTTACAGCCCACGGAAGTCAGTAGGTGTCTTCCAGTACCAGAAGGTGTCTTAAGGCAGAAAACTGCTTAGTCCATACGGCCCTAAATTGCCAAACCACCATTATGCACTGATTGTGGAACTCTCACTTGTGTCTTTCTACCATATCGCTACATTCATTGTTCGCTGTGATACCATTTAAGGGACCAATAGGAGCACTTCATAGATTCAATTATAGGGTCCAGGGTTCTACAAACTTTATGGGTCTATTCTCCAAGTGTACTGTTCATAAGACAACACACATGAAGAAGAGACCTGTGAGGTTTTGAAAGCTCTGAACACCATCATTTTATCTTTAAAGAACCCCAGTATTGGTCAAATAAAAAGTACCACAACTGACAACAAAAGTAAGCTCTATCCGAACCATTACAACGAATAGAACGTTAACGACCTAATCCCTCGCACCGGTTCATACTATTCGTGGGACTAATGCTGCGTACGAGTGGTGCTGGTGGGGGAAGGACTTCAGTGTTATTTCCCATTCCTTCACTAGGAAGTTCTGTATGCCACAAACTTCGGGTTCTCAGCCAGAATGGGCTTATACATTCCTTTTATACATCAATGCTTGAATTTGAGGGATGTTTTTGTGGGAACAAAGTACATTTTCTCAGCTCTGTGTATAAAGAGGCAGACTTGTCCTAGTATTGCCAACTCCGACGCAGTTAACACCATCAATGCTGGATTAGGCAACTATGCCGTTTAACCCTGTTGAGCAGCAGTGGCCCTGCATCGCAGTTCCCTCTGCTCTGGTACTCGAGGGGTTATTTGTTGTGGCTGACTCATTGAAGGGATTGAAAGAAATACTCGTGGGACTTCACGGATCCACGTAATCTGAGCCAAGCCACGAAAGTGTGAGAGAGAGCAGAGCACCGATACATGAAAGTGTGAGAGAGAGCAGAGCACCGATACTTTTTAATGTGCAGACAGAAATCTTCACTGAGGTCTACAAATGGGGACTGTGTGATTGCTCGATGCTGCCATCACCAAGAGTATTTGAGAGACAGGGGTCCGGGCTAAGATGGACCACAAGCAAAAAGTGAGACCCTGTGCGTGCTCATTTGCATGTCATTACCCAGAATCCCTGGCTGCAGTGGAAGCACTGAATGCTAAGAGATAATGGGGAAGGGCAGGGGTGCAGACCTGTCTGAGACACGTGAATGTGCTCACACGTGGGATTTGTATTTGCGGAGACAGGATACAATGTGTGAGAGACAAGCTTGCCTCCCCCAGTATACCCAGTTCCAATAACATAATTCTTAATGGGATTTAAAATAAATAAACGCGGCCCTTGTTAGCCAATTATAAAAAGTACCGATACTTTGACAAGAACACTAGGGCAACTGCCCCAAATTCTTAAAAAGACGATCTGCTGCAGATAAAATCCTAAACCTGCCCTATCTGAGCTAGAAAATGTCACGTATTTATTCAGAAAATATGTAAGCACATTGCTGACCTAACCCCTTCACTGCTAGATGGGCCCGCTAAGTATCGCTCTGGCAATGAAAGGGTGTAATTATGTTTGAAGGCCAAAAAATAAACTCAAAGGTCTTAAAATGTTTTTTTTTTAAAAAGCATGTCCGTAGCAAGACGATTGTTCAGGAAAGCGACCAGCCCTGTGATCCCACCCCAAATATCCAACCCAAATATCTCCAACCCAGGGCACAGCTTGCAGAGCTCAGGGAACTCGGCCCCGGGCCAGCCAAAGAAAATACAGGTCTGCGCAGTAACTGCTCGGAGCGCAGTCTGAGAAAGCCCAAGGCTGCGCCCACGCTGCCGCTGAGCGCGTTGAGTTCAATGAATGTCAATGTGTCCGGCCACGCTCACGCGGCGCGCTTGCGCCCGTGTGCTCGCAGGCGGTAGTTGCTTGGCGAGACACATGAAATTGATTTCCAGGCGCGCTGAAGGGTCCCATGACCTCCAACAACCAATCAGCGCGAGTCACTGCTCGGCCACGCTCGAAAAAAATATGCAGGACAGCCGAGCGCTAATGCTTGGAGAGATGGTGACATCACCGCTCTCAAGCATGAGCGTGCTCAGCGGCAGCGGGGCCGCAGCCTAAGTACACCATAGAGACTGCTCTGATCTGCAGATTTGAACTTGTTAGACTAGGTTTGCTAAACTTCTTTGCTGCCAAAGGGAACAAGCAACAGCCATTGCAAAGCAGCAAACGGGTGACGCAAACGGGGGGGGAGAGGAGGACAGATCGATGCTCACACTCCATGTTAAATCTTTGCATAAACATTGGGTTACATCTCGCGCCGAATAATACCAGCCCAATGTATATCCAGAGCCGCCAGCAATGGGTTAACCTTCACATTCCAACCCTGCAGGCCATATTTATTAAGCAGAGCTAAGCCACCACAATTTACCATAACGCCCCATCCCAGTGACAGGTCTTGTAGCTGAACACTGGTTAGTTAATGTCTCCCCACTTGTCTTGCCTATAATGGGCCTTTCTGCGAATTCTCCAGGGATTAGCACTTCTTGTTGTTCCTTCCCCTGTCTGTGTGGTTCCTGCATCCTGCGGGAGAAGACCCTGGATGCCAGGAGACTACACTTTCAGTCGTCTACAATTCAGGGCCTGCTTCAGCACAGGTCTACATGGTGCAATCCATTTTGGGCGCCCCTGGGAATACTATAAAATGGAATACAGGGGCATATGAGCCACTAAAGGATTACTGAAGCACTGCTATACGTGTGATAACGTGCCCTAAGGCAGGGGTGGGCAACTTCAGTCCTCAGGGGCTGCCAACAGGGCAGGTTTTCGGGATACCCCTGCTTCAAAACAGGTGGCTCAATCAGTGGCTCAGTTAGCCACTGATTGAGCCACCTGTGCTGAATCAGGGATATCCTGAAAACCTGCCCTGTTGGTGGCCCCTGAGGACTGAAGTTGCCCTCCCCTGCCCCAAAGGCCACCATATCTGGATTATTATTATGAAAATGTTCCAAAAACATGTTCTCCCTCCCTTGGCTTTCCCCATCTCCTTTGGCAATGTAACCCCTTTGGTCGTCCTTCCATGTCACATCTTTTCGTTGTGCTTAGTTCCCTCTCTACCCTTAATGCGGCAGAAAAAAACAGTGTATTGATCTCTTCCAAATCTGCATGTGATGGGCACGTGGGCAGCTGATGTAAAAGTGTTTTTTTTTATTTTTTAATTGAAATAAATCTCTTGTTTGGCATTACTGCGCGCTCACGTGCATTTTTATTTCAATAAGTGGATATTTGAAACATGGCCGCCAATTCGACTACAAGCGGTTTGAAGTGCAAGTACAAATTTAGGTGCCAAAAAAAGATTTGAAATGTATTAATAAAGGGTGACTACTTTTATATCTTACGTACATTTAATAATAATAATAATAATGAGGTAGGGATATTTGTTTCCACTTCAGTGGGTTGTGAGGTGCTATATGGCTAAGCAACATTTAGTCAATATGGCCCATATTCAAGGATGGAGTACCGCCAAGCAAAATATATTGAACAGGCAACCAGGTGACGTCCCTTGGCCTTAGAATGTCTTCTTTACAAATGTTAAGGGGTCTCCCCTTTTTCCTTTTCAGACGTGCCTCCCCGGCTTTGCCAAAGTTAGGTACAAAGTTCAGCGCATCAGCAAAAAAATACAAATATATCTATACACATTTTGGAATAAAATAAAAACTAATCAGAAAATGTGACATGCAGAGTGTGCTCATTCCCAAGAAATTACCCAGAACCCTCGCCTGCGGGTTAGCTGCTGCATGGAGTGGGGCAAGGAGGTGAAGCAGCTGTGAAGGGTCTGTGGGGTGGCATGTAAGTAGTCACGAGTGCCTTATCAATGAAGTATGTGATCAGGTTGAAAAAGGGGACTCAGACAGGGGGGCAAATCGATTCGGGGGAGATGTGCTGGTTCTGCAGAAACGTGTGGAATTACCCATTCAAGTTACTAAGAGTGTATGTGTGCGGTAATACCGAATCAGCTCCTTAATTATCTCCAATGTCTCTGCATATGCAGGAGATACAATGGAAACGCCTCAATGGGTTTTGTATAGAGTTGTTTATATAAACAGCAGTATAACCAAAATACAAACCAGGATAATGGGCCTTAAAGAGGCAATCCAAGAGGCACTTAAATAAATAAATATATATTTGTTTTTGTTATATGCAGACTTTGATTACCTTTATTGAAAACTAATTACCTAGGCTGCCGATTGATTCAGTAAAGATTCTGCTTCCCAGGGTTCACTAAATGGCTGCCTTTCAGTTTCAACCCTTCAGTCAGTGTAACTCAACAGCTACAAAGTATCCTTAACTATTGTTACAGTTTGCAGCTCAAACTGCTGAGAATATTTGCAACAAATGATCACAAACAGAAGTGTTGCAAAGATCTTGCACTGCTGGGGAGCTGGGCTAAAACCGGCTATAGAAATCAAAGGATGCTCAGTGTATTAAAACCCATTAAAAATGGCATTACGAATGGAATGAAAATGCAGCAAGTATTATCTAATACTAATCTAATCTAATACTACAGAATGTATTTATTTAAAAAAGGATATTGCTTGGGTTGCTCTTTTATTAATACAAGCCTCACACATAATAATAATAGCATGTTCTTGTATAGCGCTGCTGGTTTTACGTAGCTCTTTACAGAGACATTTTACAGACACAGTCCCTGTCCCGGAGAGCTTACAATCTATGTTTTTGGTGCCTGAGGCACAGGGAGATAAAGTGACTACCCAAGATCACAAGGAGCCAGTATAGAAGGTGGTGTAATGTATGTATGTATATCTTTATATATATATATATATATATAGCGCCATTAATGTACATAGCGCCTGACATAATAATACAACACATAATGGGAATAAACCATAAAAGTAACATTAGAAAAAGGAGTCCCTGTCCCGAAGAGATTACAGTGGAAGGACGGGTTTATAGTGGCCGCTGCGACGACGCTTGCGCCAACAACAAACCTCTTCTCACAGAGGCCGCGGCCTCGAGCGCGATTCTTGAAAAGACAAACAATTTTGTCCTTGCCGCGCGACGGCCTGGTTGGGTGCGCGGCTCAGCCAATGAGGGCGAACCGCTCACTTGACGTCACGGCCGCGCCTCCCCGTCGCCTCGGAGCAGGTTTCATGTGCTCCGTCGCGCACACGGCCATAGAATGGATACAGAAGAATTGCAGGAATAGAGGGCGGGGAAGAGAACGTTTCTGACAAACCCGGGGTTATGCATCTCACAGGCCAACCGAGTCCAACCCTGCACAAAACCCCAGGGTTATGCATCTCACAGGCCAACCGAGTCCAACCCTGCACAAAACCCCAGGGTTATGCATCTCACAGGCCAACCGAGTCCAACCCTGCACAAAACCCCAGGGTTATGCATCTCACAGGCCAACCGAGTCCAACCCTGCACAAAACCCCAGGGTTATGCATCTCACAGGCCAACCGAGTCCAACCCTGCACAAAACCCCAGGGTTATGCATCTCACAGGCCAACCGAGTCCAACCCTGCACAAAACCCCAGGGTTATGCATCTCACAGGCCAACCGAGTCCAACCCTGCACAAAACCCCAGGGTTATGCATCTCACAGGCCAACCGAGTCCAACCCTGCACAAAACCCCAGGGTTATGCATCTCACAGGCCAACCGAGTCCAACCCTGCACAAAACCCCCAGGTCTAGCAAAGAGAAGAATATGGCTTTGGCAGTAGGGATTTTTTTCACTTATTAAATGTTGAGCTAATTTATTACAGCAAACTTTAGATACATTTTAGGAACAGACGTGTATTTAAAAAAAAAATCAGTTCTGTGCTATGAGAAAATACTTGTAGCATTTAAAAAAAAACATCTCAGAATGACATTTTTAATGTATTATAATGTAACAAGCATTTTTTGTTTGTTTCTGTAGCAACCATTTACAAAGTCACATCCCCTGTCTCTTCTGAGACAGGCTCTAGCACACCCCTTTTTGAGCCCTGACCTCTCTCTAGCAGTGCACCAATTGTATCTAGTGACTGTCTGGTCACATGATCTTCCCCACAGAACTTTGCATCTTTAGTTCTCTTCTGCGGCACTGACAGCCATTTAGTGAACCCCCGAGCCGAATCTTCACCGATCGATTACAGGAGAACAGATCGATCGGCAACTTAGCTAATTACTTATCATTGTGTGGATTGTATTCATGCACATATTAGTGGGGGGGGGGGGGGGGGAGGGGGGGAATAAAATGTACAAAAAAAAAAACCCCTGCAGCTTGCACTGCTGCTTTAAATCGCCTCTGTCTCTCCAATATATCTGTGGAAGTCAGAGTTCCTTCCCATAAATATGAAACAGACGCTGGGGAAGTTCAGCTCGGAAGTCAAGAAAGGGTTAATGATCTTGTATTGCAGGCTTTAGGCAGCATGTTGAATAAAATGAAAGGAGAAGATATTTCTAATTATATGTGTGTTGCAGCCTTATAAGCCGTGTAAGAAAGTTATAGATGTAGAGGGATGTGTATCAGTATTTTATTATGGTTTTCTCCTTTGGTCAAAGTTACAGCCCCAACTCTACTCCTACAGGAAGCACGAGCTCTGACAGTGGGGTGGATTGGGTGAGCTTGCCAAACTGTGGATTTGGGACACTTGGTCACTGCTGGATTTTGTCGCTCAGTGATGGAAGGGACAGATATGTGTAAGAAGTGGGGCTCAACTCCAGTCTTAAAAACCCCCATCAGGTCAGGTTTTAAGGATATTAGGTTGCTCAATCAGTCACAGCTTCAGCACAGGTGGCTCAATCAGTCCCTGCTTCAGCCACCTGTGCTGAAGCAGGGACTGATTGAGCCACCTGTGCTGAAGCAGGGATATCATTAAAATCTGACCTGATGGGGGGTTTTGAGGACTGGAGTTGAGCCCCCCTGTGTTAAAGGATAGGTCTCCGCTAGGTCTCTTAGCTACTAAATTATGAATTAGTGTTCTTTTGGAACAAGCTGCTTTCCTGCAACCCTTTTTTATGAGCATCTAAGGACTGTGGCTGCCTTCAATTTAGTCACTGCAGACCGTGGGATGTGGAGGAAGATATTTTAAGCATCTTACTCATTTTTTTGAGCCAGGACATGTCTTGGGAAAAAAAAGTTGCATTTCTAGCACAAGGAGAGGGGGAAAAATACATCAAAATTCTTAACAAGAATCAGATTTCTCCTAACTTTGCTGCGGTAAATAGTAGTTGGAAAAGAACATTCAGATTCTTATCAAGAGAAACATGTTCAAGTATAGTATAAATAATAACAAACAATGAACCACATGAGAAAACCCAGATAAATGTTGTATTTGACAGCAAACTGTGCCTCCCCAGAACTGGACAATCTGCAGGGGCGTAGCCACGACCTGCCAAGTCACAGGGAAGCTAGCAAAGCCAGTGGATCAGCTAGGGACCCGGCCACGGGTCAAGTCCCCGGCCAATCTCCTCCCTCCTGAGATCACGTTCTGGGGTGAGGATGAGGAGGAAGAGGATGTCCTGCAGTTGGGAGTCACAGTCAGGAGAGCAGCGGTAACGTTGTTGCTACACCACTTACAAGCTGCACTATATGATGATACCAAGTATCTTTAAGAAAAAAAAACTCAGATCAGTAGAAGTGGCCAGAGGTGGAGGGTCCAGGCGGAAGGTGGAGGGTCCAGGTGGAAGGTGGAGGGTCCAGGTGGAAGGTGGAGGGTCAATTGACGACCAAACACCGGCACTTACTTGGTGGCAGCGAGACGGCCATGACCACATGTCCTATTCTGTTTGGGGGAGTTTATCGGGGGCTCCAAGAGAATAATGTGGTGATTGCAGCTATTTTACGCTGCATGACCCCATAACAGCACGTATTACCTCATTCTGTGATGTCATCATTTTAAAAAGGTTATTAAAGGTTATACTGCAATGTTATAAATTCTATAGAACCTAGAAGGGTATTAACTAATAAAAAATAACATATGACTAGAGTTTCTGCATGGGTTAGCGTGTCCATGGGGTCACACATTCTTATGAGGCCCCATGGAGTAAAGCAGAAAGTCCTGTCGCACTTAAGAAGCATTTTACTATACGCAGCTTGGCTCAATGATTATTAACCTTTATTTGTAACGCGCCGACATATTCTGCAGTGCGGTACAAAGGGGTATAGAGATTTCACAATGACATAAACAGCTTCATTGAAAAATAGATACAGAGAGGTAATGAGAGCCCTGCTGCTGAGAGCGGACTCTCTATCATACTGCAGAGAGTTTCATGTGGTTTGTTGGGTGGGTCTTGGGTTTGAAGGAAAAATACATCAAAATTCTTAATAAGAATCAGGTGGCTTGTCTGAGCGGGAGAGCTAGGGATCGGGGACAGGCACTTCTCGATCGAGTTTGCCATGTTATCGAAGATTTCTGAATAGCTACACTTGCAAACTTATTCGAGAAGTGCCCAAAATGCTTGATAAGTCACTTATCGAAGCTACTAGAATAGGCCCGAAGTTCCTTCAAGACTTTAGCTGTCTCACATTTTAATGTTGTCTGTAACTGTTACTGTACATAAACCCATAACATACAGTATATTGTCTTTAGGTGTCCATGAAATGTCTGTAAATATAATATATAACCTGTTTATTTAATGTAACCGTGTATTTGTTACCATAACTCTGTGCCCAGGACATACTTGAAGACGAGAGGTAATTCTCGCTGTATTACACCCTGGTAAAACAGTTTTATAAATAAATAAATAAAAAATCCGGCTATATGAGTGACAGGCTACGTACGGTACATGGCTCTGCCGCGTGCTTGACCATTTCAAATTTAGCAGGGCCTACACCCCCCCTGTATGTGTCACTGATGTCCGCCTGTAGCGGAAGCACAGAATCAATGGGCTATAGAATTCTTCGGAGCCGTCCTGCAATGGGAGGGACAAGAAGTAACAGATCTCTATGGGGGAGGGGTAGACTGACCGTGTGGCCTGTATCCAGGGTTGCCACCTTTTAGTGAAGGTTAACCCGGAGACTATTTGCAATGAAATTACATTTTTTCAATGTATTTATTTTATTTATTTATTTCTACCCTTACCTTCTCCGGCGGTGGATTCTCCCGGCATCTCCTCCTGCAAGGTCCAGTCAACATGGCAACGCGATGTCAAATGGCGCCGCGTTGCCATGACAATGTGACACCGCGGCGCCATGCGGTGTCAAGTTGCCATGACAACGGGACGCATTATGGCGCCTAGGCGTCACGTGGCATCCCGCTGTCATGGTAACATGACGCGGCAACGTAACTTCCCATTGTCATGGCAACGCGGCACCATTTGATGCTGCGGAGCTATGTTGCGGGACCCTGCAGGGGGGAGATGCTGAAGCTGCTTCTGCCGCCACCCGAGAGATTTCACAGGTAAACCCATAGCACGAAGATACGTGGCCGAAACCCGTAGTCTCTGGGTCACACCCGGAATACTGGCGACCCTGCATGTACGTGACACTTAGTTGGGCATCAATGAACCCTTTGCTACCAGCTTCATTGGGCACACAGGTTTCACACAATATTTACATGCAGACCTAGAGCTAATTATTGCAAATATGAATGAATGAAATCTGAGTCATTTAGACAAAGTGTAAGGCCTATTGGAGAACAGTCTGGTAGCTAGGAAATGGTGCTCGAGGCTCGGACCATTTAAAAAAAAAATATATGTTTATGATAGAGCTTAGTTATACGTTACCGTTCCAAGGTAAACAAGAGACAGCACTCAGTGTTGAAAATCAAAGTGTATTAGTGATAGCAAAAATACACCCAGAAACCCAACGTTTCGGTTCTGCAGAATGGGACCTTCCTCAGTGATAGATGATAGAGCTTGATAGGACATTTTGGACATGTTATGGGAAACAACGGATGTGCTGACTGGCACCGAGATTTGTGCAGAAATGGGAACTTGCATAAATATATTGAAAAGGATAAAAAGCCTTTTTTTCAGATTCAAAATGGTATTAAACGGGACCACTTGTCGACTAAAATAATCAAATCAGTGTAGTTTAGCCGCCCCGTGGTGGTTCTAGACCAAGGGCGGCCAACTCCAGTCCTCAAGGGCCAGGTTTTCAGGATATCCCTGCTTCAGCACAAGTAGCTCAATCAGTGGCTCAGTCAAAGACTGAGTCACCTGTGCTGAAGGCGGGATATCCTGAAAGCCTGACCTGTTGGTGGCCCTTGCGGACGTGAGTTGCCCCCCTCCCCCCCCGCTCTAGACTTTTGTGCATAAGGAGTATGCAATCTGACCTCTACTTTCCTTCTGATAGAACTTCAAATCTAATAATAAACATTTATATTTAATGACTAATGGACTATTTTATTTTATTCTACGTTACATTTCCGCTGTGTTTTTTTTGCTGTAAACCAGGTTTTATGGAATATTTTTTTTTTCTAAAAGCAACAACAACACAAAAGGTTGTGGGGAGCCCACCTGGCGTCGGAGTGTCCCCCCCCGTTACTTTGTCCCTGGGAAAATCAGAAACACACACTGGCCACGTCTACTGGACGGTGCTAAGCACCTCGAAGTCAGAGTGAATAAGACCATCAGGTCTTTGCTCTGCTTAGCACATATTACTGTAGAGCAGGAGTGGTCAACACCAGTGCCCAAGGGCCTCCAACAGGCCAGGTTTTAAGGATATCCCATCTTAAGCACAGGTGGCTTAATCAGTCCCAGATTCAGCACAGGGGGTTCAATCAGTGGCTAAATCTTTGACTGAGCCACTGATTAAGCCCCTTGTGCTGAAGCAGGGATATCCTTAAAACTTGACTTGTTGGTGGCCCTTAAGGACTGGAGTTGCCCACCCCTGGTTTAGCTGATTGGCGTCTGTCTCACTGATTTTTAGTATCATTGTCTCAGAACTTAACGGGGTCCCACTCATTGAATACATTTAACCATAAAATTACTAGTAATGGTTCCAACCCCCCCCCCCCCCCCCCCAAATCTCATCGATTGTGGTCCTTACAGCTTAACAGCTCTGTATTTGAGCCCTATAATAGGATATGGGCTGATTCAGCTTATCCTGAACAACTGAAGGGGTTAAAAAAAAATCATTATTTCTTTTAGGTCAGTATGCCAGTAAATATACACATTCTGCAGCCAAGAATGTGGGAACAAATCCATTTCAATAAAATAAAAAAAAGGAGCGATTATGGGTTTGCAGGATACAGATTACCACTGACTTTTTTTTTGCATGGAAAGAATGTTCCAGAAAACGTTTCCATCCCGCACACAGCAACACAAACACACAGGAAAAGGGAGAGTTTAACGGTGTCAGCTCTATAACTCGGCGGCATTCACCCCGTGGGATCTATTCTTCTGGGTGTCTAAAACCCTTTGCGTGCGGGAGGGGGTCGCGACACCAGAGTGCCAGGTCACGTAACCTGTCTGGAAAGCGGTCACATGACCTGTCTGGAAAGCGGTCACATGTCCATGGTTGAACCTGGAAACAGAAGAGGCGCTGTCCTTCTCTTTCATTTCCCTTCACTGCACATTGTGTCCTGCGTAGGGTACACATACATGCCCAGAGAGGTAATACCGGTATACACATACATGCCCAGAGAGGTAATACCGGTATTCACATACACGTCCAGAGAGGTAATACCGGTATCCACATACACGTCCAGAGAGGTAATACCGGTATACACATACACGCCCAGAGAGGTAATACCGGTATACACATACACGTCCAGAGAGGTAATACCGGTGTACACATACACGCTCAGAGAGGTAATACCGGACACATACACGCCCAGAGAGGTAATACCGGTATACACATACACGCCCAGAGAAGTAATACCGGTATACACATACACGCCCAGAGAGGTAATACCGGACACATACACACCCAGAGTGGTAATACCGGTGTACACATACACGCCCAGAGAGGTAATACCGGTATACACATACACGCCCAGAGAGGTAATACCGGTATACACATACACGCCCAGAGAGGTAATACCGGTATACACATACACGCCCAGAGAGGTAATACCGGTATGCACATACATGCCCAGAGAGGTAATACCGGTATACACATACACGCCCAGAGAGGTAATACCGGTATGCACATACACGCCCAGAGAGGTAATACCGGTATGCACATACACGCCCAGAGAGGTAATACCGGTATACACATACACGTCCAGAGAGGTAATACCGGTATACACATACATGTCCAGAGAGGTAATACCGGTATACACATACACATCCAGTATTACCTCTCATTTGTTAATGGACAGAGCGTCCAAATACAGGACAGTCCGGTTCAATATCAGACACCTGGCGCCCCTAGTCCTGCGCTCCACGGGAATGCAGGAAGTGCTCTAACTGGGAAGAAATAAAGCTTTCGTTGGTCATGACGTACTGGCTACATTTTGGGGCATCCAAAGGGTTAATGTGCTCCCTCTAGAGTCAGAATAAAGGACTTGTAGGTACAGGGGGTGTATGTGGGAGTTTATTAGGTAGGGTTAAAAAGGCAATCCAAGCAGGCGTCTCTTCTTTTTTTTATTTGAAGCAGGGTTCTCCGGAGCGGAACCCCATTAATGTCAGCTCTGGGACCCCTGCTTCCGGAGATACTGACCTCCGTAGGGGGTACCGGTAGCTGCTCTGGCCTCGGCTACCTGGGTTCACAAGCTGGCCTCTTTTTCAACGATCCCGCGACCTGTCAGCCAATAGGAAGCCGTGACGCTATCCGCGGCGGCTTCCTATTGGCCCACGTAATGCGGGGGCTGTTAAAAGCAGAGAGATACCGTCCCCCCCTTCGGAGCTCTGTATCTCGGGAAGCAGGGGGTCCCCAGAGCTGAAAGTAATAGGGTTCAGTCCCGGAGACCCCTTATTTCAATCCTATGTTAAAAAAATAGGAAAATAAAAGGGATTGCTCCTTTTAAACACGACTCCATGGCAGTTTCACACAGCGCTGGGGGGAGATGAAAAAAAACATGGACAAATTGATTGAGGAGCAATCTCCCAAGCAGCCTACACGAGTTAAACTTCTATAATGTTAGTATTGTCACGGTTGTGCTCGCCACAAACCTGGGTCGGACCGCGCGGCTGAGGTGGGGTTGTATAAGCACCGACCTTAGACCGCGCAGGCTGATCCGGAGTGCGCAGTTCGTAGTCGTACGTAGCAGGGTCGGGACTGGAGAAGGCAGCATCGTCAGTGGACAAGCCAGGGTCAGGACTGGAGACATCAGGGTAAACATTATTCAAGCAAGAGTTCGTCAACAGGTAATCAGAAGTTCCCCGCTTCAGCTTAGGAGCGCAGGCGTGGGTTCTGCGTGTGCGGCGACCATGGCCCATGGTACTGGTCTCAGGAAGGGATAGGCAGACCGGAGTGGGCACACCGCCAGGCAGCACTGGTAAACCAGTGCTTCAGCGCAAGAGTCCAGAGCGGGCCTGTGCAAGGAGAAAGAGAGCTACAGACCTCAGGACTCGTAGACTGGCCTCTGCTAAGGGTAGGGCAGCAGACCACAGGAAACTGGGAACTGAAGTATACACGGGAGGTGCTCCGCTTCAGCACAGGAACCAGGACACGGCCTCTGCTATGGAGAATGAGCAGCAGGCCCCAGGAACCAGTAGATAGGCTCTGCAGAGAAAGGACAGCAAGCCTCAGGAAACAGGGAGCTGAAGTCAACACTGGAGAGACCTCCACTTCAGCACAGGAGGCAGGAACAGGCCGCTGTGTGAGACTAGCAGCAGGCCTCAGGAAACAGGGAGCTGAAGTCAACAAGGAGAGTACTCCGCTTCAGTACAGGAGACAGGAACAGGCCACTGCGTGAGACTAGCAGCCTCAGGAAACACAGGATAATCAGGAAATACAGGCCCCTGCATGAAGACCAGCAGCAGGCCTCAGGAACTAGGGAATAACAACTAGAGAGGTTAATACATACACAGACAAGCCAAGGGCTTGTGGCAGAACACTTGTGACATCCAGGAAGGACTATGCTCAGCAGGGGAGCATTGTGGGAAAGGTGTCTTTAAAGGTCAGTGAACCAATAGCAGAAGGGGCGTGTGACAGTATTGCTTTAATGAGTGAACCCAGGGTGAAGCTGCAGTAAATATCAGGAGCAGTGTTCCAGGGCTGCACAGGTCTGTAAGGCAAGGCAAACAGTAAACTAAGGTGTGGATCCGTTACAAGTATTTTGTCCCCTGAGCATGTCCATCTCATTTATTTAAAAAAAAAATGTTTTCTGGTGTTTAAAATCATGATTTTCTTAATCTCTGAGATTTCCATGATAACCTTTAAAACTGCTCTGGGGAGAGAGCTTCATTTTAACCTCCCGGACACCTAATATTTCAAACACATATCTCCTGGACGAAGAACATGAGACAGCACTGAGAAGGGTAAGAAGAGGAGGTTTGTTCATGTAGAAAACACAACCTGAAAAAAAAAGCAAAAATAAAATCAAAAAAGTGATTAGCATGAACTGCTGCTCTAACCCTTTAAGTGCCGATGGGCTGTCAGCCCTCCCGCGATCACGTAACCGCTGCTCGATCAATAACATGATCTAGAACGTGATCACCCCTAGAAAATTAGCTGTGAGCTACATCATAGGGGTGCTGGAGTTCCAGACTCCATTGTGTGTTGGCTATGCCAGGGGTTAATAATAACAAGTGTCCCGTATTCCCCCTTGTTGTTATCCTATGACCCAGCTGTACTGTACATACCGTCCAGGTTTGTCACAGGGACTACAAACCTTCCCTATAAATAATGCGTTTGGCAAACCCGAAAAAATGATTTCAGAAACTAACATAAATATGTAAAATAGCAAAAAATAATTGCGACACAAAGTTACTCGTGATTTATATTATTTATTTGGCAGGCGAGTCAGTCATTCAGCGTCTTCCTCTTCGTGTTTACAGTGTGTATTTCTGCCCATGGTGTCCAAGTCTATTTTTAGGCCAATATTTGTGCAAAGTGACGGTTCTGCCACGGTCACAGTTTCTGTATATGCCACAAATTAGCTTTGTGATTGTTGCACTTACTCGGTATTTGACGAAGTTTCTGCATCACCGGGTTTGAAATAGGAACAACGTGTCTAGAGACCAAAACTATAGTCCATATTTGCACTAACCTCCTTGAGTCCTATATAGATTTCCAACGTGACCGTCACATTATGCATTGTGATCATGTTCTTTTCTGGGATAGACATGA
The DNA here is from genome assembly GCF_040206685.1 of Ascaphus truei. Taxonomy (NCBI): domain Eukaryota; kingdom Metazoa; phylum Chordata; class Amphibia; order Anura; family Ascaphidae; genus Ascaphus; species Ascaphus truei. The sequence continues at coordinate 8,200,070 of NC_134496.1, read as the reverse complement.
CTGTTTTTTTTCACTCTGGGGTGATACATGGGGAACACGTTTAGAGAAACTTAACCCTTAGCTGGATTGCTGACCTCTCTAGAGAGCAAAGGACCATCTCCTACGGTTAAACGTGAGGTCCAGAGCACACAGTACCATATTACTAATCCAAAGCGGCCAGGAACGCATTGCAAGTGCGTTGTTTTTGAGAACTGACTCTACAGGTTCAACCGCTAACACCCCAATATTTTAATTATTTACTATTACAGGTTTCGATAAAAGAGACCACCCTGTATTTATGGGTCGTCTCGGTCCCTGAACAGGAGCTTTCAAGCTCCTTCACTTGCCTTCAAAGTCACTACTAAACCGGTGAAGGAAACAGATGGTCTCTGGTCCCATGTTTACTTCTGGGTTGCCAAGTGGATCTCGTTCGGCCATTCTTAAAAGCCTGATGCGTTTCAAGGTGGCTGGACCGAGGAACTGGTCCGGTAGCCATTCTTTATTATAAGGAATTTGGCATCTTAACCTTTTGGGTGCCCTTGTGCTGTTCCTGGTACAGCACAAGAGCTGCTCCGTTGGGTAACCTCTTGCCGTATTGAAAAACAGCATAAGATTCCCTGTGGTTCTGACAGCCGATTGCGGCTTTCTTGACAGAAAAGGGGATAGGTAATAGTGATCACACGGTCTGGTGCCAGAGGCCCATATCTACCACGCGAGGCTACTCAATAAGACACCTTCTGGATTAAGAAGACACATTATACGGCCCATTCATTCAATGATCTGCAAGGTGTCTTCTGAAATAGCATTGCTTAGCAAATGTTGGTGCTGGATCTCTGATACTGCAGCTTCTATGCCACAAGCCTCTCCGGCCCGCATAGCGTTAACATTTTACATTGATTTTGATAAAAGTAGATCACCCTGACACGCAAACAATTAAAATACAAAATCCACTTGAGTTATTTAAAATATCACTACTTGCAGAAGAGACTCAACACAACTTCTACAATTCAACACTACCTATTATATACAAAGAGTTTATAGGTCTGGACTTCTAATACACAGTGCACAGTTCCGATTTCAATTTATTAAATACACCCGCAGTTTATAGGCTTGTAAACCACAGTCAGATTCAGAGTTAAGGACACATGGAATATACAGAGAGCTCAGCTCACTATTATCAGGAGAACAAGAGAGTACTGTTCTTATATCTCCCATCCCAATAACGTTCTGGAAATAGCTGCAAAGAGAGGACTCTCCCTGAGAATCTGGAGCTAAGTGGTTCCCCCGAAATTAGAAAACCAGGGATCGAAAGCCTGTTTAAGATCTTATGCTACCAGATGCACATTATATATAAAACCAGGACTGGTTGAAGGTGTTTTTGGTGTAACCCTTCTTTCTCTTACCCCCAGACTAATACCTGTTGCTGAGGCAAAGGCCGGAGCCCTGTGTTTCAGGCTGCTGTGCCACAGGTCAGACAACGGGAAACAACTACAATGATGTTTGCAATAAAACCGTTTTTATATTTACAGCAATAGATACATTTCAGGTACGTTGTGCCCCTTAAAAGGCATCATTAATATCATACCCCATAAATATAACAATCCCCATAAACGCTGCGCGCGTGTGTGTCTGCGGCAGTGCTGGGATTAAGACATTTAAGCAACAAGTTCTCTCTGTCCTTACACCTTTTTATTATTTCACTCATTCCCACACAGACACCCTCATACCCACACAGACCCCCCCCTCCTAATATCCACACAGAACCCCCCTCATACCCACACAGAACCCCCTCATACCCACACAGAACCCCCCTCATACCTACACAGAACCCCCTTATACCCACACAGACCCCCCTCCTCATACCCACACAGACCCCCCCTCATACTCACACAGACCCCCCCTCATACCCACACAGAACCCCCTCATTCCCACCACAGACCCCCCTCATTCCCACCACGGACCCCCCCCCCCCTCATACCCACCACAGACCCCCCCCTCATACCCACCACAGACCCCCCCTCATACCTACACAGACCCCCCCTCATACCCACACAGACCCCCCCTCATACCCACACAGACCCTCCTCCTACCCACACAGAACCCCCCTCCTACCCACACAGAATCCCCCCTCTACCTACACAGAACCCCCCTCATGCCCACACAGACCCCCCCTCATACCCACACAGACCCTCCTCCTACCCACACAGAACCCCCCTCATACCCACACAGAACCCCTCTCATACCCACACAGAACCCCCCTCATACCCACACAGAACTCCTCTCATACCCACACAGACCCCCCTCCTCATACCCACACAGAACCCCCCTCATACCCACACAGAACCCCTCTCATACCCACACAGAACCCCCCTCATACCCACACAGAACCCCCTCATACCCACACAGAACCCCCCTCATACCCACACAGAACCCCCCTCATATCCACACAGAACCCTCCTCATACCCACACAGACCCCCCTCATACCCACACAGACCCCCCCTCATATCCACACAGAACCCTCCTCATACCCACACAGAACCCCCTCATACCCACACAGACCCCCCTCATACCCACCACAGACCCCCCTCATTCCCACCACAGACCCCCCATCTCATACCCACCACAGACCCCCCCCATACCCACCACAGACCCCCCTCATACCCACCACAGACCCCCCCTCATACCCACACAGACCCCCCCTCATACCCACACAGACCCCCCCTCATACCCACACAGACCCCCCTCCTACCCACACAGACCCCCCTCATTCCCACACAAACCCCCCTCATACCCACACAGACCCCCCTCATACCCACACAGACCCCTAATACCCACACAGACCCCCCTCATACCCACACAGACCCCCCTCATACCCACACAGAACCCTCCTCATACCCACACAGACCCCCCCTCATACCCACACAGACCCCCCCTCATACCCACACAGACCAACTCCCCCCTCATACCCGCTCCCTCCCCTCATACCCACACAGACCCCTCCCTCCTCATACCCAAACAGACCCACTCCCCCCCTCATACCCACACAGACCCCCCTCCTCACACCCACACAGACCCCCCTCATCATACCCACAAAGACTCACTTTCCCCCCTCATACCCACACTGACGCCCACCTTATACCCACACAGACCCACCCCGAAACCTCCTCATACCCACAGACCCCCCATTCATACACACACAGACACCTCCTCATACCCACACAGCCCCCCTTCCTCATACCCACACAGTCCCGTTCCCCCCCCTCATAACCACTCCCCCCCACAAACCCACACAGACCCACTCCCCCCCTCATACCCACACAGACCCCCCCTCCTCATACCCACACACAGCACAGCAGGGACCTCCACTCTCCCTCGTGGTCGCATCGGGGCTCTGATGAGCACCATCAGAAGCTGCACGCTGACCAGTATACACGGACAGCCAGACAGGCTGTTTAAGTATTAGATACTTTGTATGATAAATAATCTCTTTTAGGTCACAATATATTACTCACACTGTTGCTGCTGTCCTAATTTACTTGCCAATCATATGGTATACAGAGTAACAACATTTTACCAACTAAGGGGCCTACTGTATGCTATAAGCCAGGCCTGCATAACTTGTAAAGTGAGAAGGGCTGAACTGCTCCAAAGAAAACTGATTTGGGCCGCACGGGTAAATCATCATCATCATCATCATCATATTTCCCCCCAGCACCCCTCATCATCATCCTCATCATATCTTCTCTCCCCCCCCAGATCATCATCATATCACCCCCCCCAACCCAGATATGAGGGTGATGAGGCGTGCGGGGGGGAGATATTTGATGATGAGAGGTGCTGGGGGAGATATGAGGATAGTCATACCAGATAGGGCCGTAGACTGCTTTCCTGGGGCTCAAGACAACTGTTCCATTGCCCCCACCCCACCAGTGTCGGCGGCCTTTGCGAGACTCCCCCTCTCTCTCACACATAATACTCCCCCTCCACATCACACACAATACCCCCCTGCACACCACACCCCCCTGCACCTCACATCACCCTCCCCCCCACTGCACCTCACATCACCCTCTTCCCCCCCTGCACCTCACATAGGGCGACCAAATTTTGAAAATGAAAAACCGGGACACATAAAAAAATTATTAATACAACAATTTACATTACTAAAAAATGAATATTATTATGATATCTAATAGTGTCACCATTGATGCTGTATTATTCATTCTACCTCTTCCCATTCTCTCTCTGCCTTCTCCCCCATTCCCTCTATCCCTCCCTCATTTTCTTTCATCCTCCCTGTAACAGGAGACCTACCCTGTTCAGAAAACTTGCCTCTAATCCAGCAGTGTGCTGGTTAATTGACCAGCACCTGGCTGATTAGAGGTGTTAGAAAAAGCCTGCCTCTGAGACAGGAAGTGAGACTCCTTAGCCCACCTGTGAGCTGAACAAGGAGACAGACATCTTGAGCCTACCAGAAGAGGCTGCCAGCAAGACACAGGGGAAAGTATTTCTAAAGCTGGAGAACAAAGAAGCCTTCCCCTACAAGAAACAGATAAGACTTTCCTTTCTAAGACTTTTTGTATATCTGCACATATCAAGATATATGTTTGTGGCTGGGAGACATGCTAATCTAAAGGGAGTTGTGGACTGCATAGGTTTAACTAGAAATACTCCCAAGTGGAACAGAAGCTTTGTTTGACCCCTTATTTGCATACGTTTGGATGATTTTCTTGTGTTAAAGAAACAGGCGCAATAAAAGCCTTATTTAATTTCACCTTAAAGTCTCCATTGCATACCTCTGCACATGTCCTCCTACACTCCCCCCCCCCCATTTTCTCTCACACCACCAGTCTCTCTCCCTTCCATTTCCCCTGTTTCTCTCTCTCCCTTCCCTCACCCATTCTCTCCCCATTCCCCCATTCTCTCTCTCTTCCTCCACTCCATTTTGCTCTCTCAATCCCCTCCTCTATTCTCTCTCCCCCCTCCCTCGTCCAGTCCCTCTCTCCACCCTCCTCCATTCTCTCTACCCCCCCCCCATTCTCTCTCTGACCTGCACAGACACACAGCCACTGACCTGTGCAGACACTCACAGAGGCACTGACCTGGACAGACAGACCTGCACAGTCGCCGACCCTGCACAGACGCCGACCCTACACAGACGCCGACCCTGCACAGACGCCGACCCTGCACAGACGCCGACCCTGCACAGACGCCGACCCTGCACAGACGCCGACCCTGCACAGACGCCGACCCTGCACAGACGCCGACCCTGCACAGACGCCGACCCTGCACAGACGCCGACCCTGCACAGACACTGCCACTAGCTCTGAGGAGCAGCTGAGGGGGGGGGGGGGTGTTCTACCTTTCACTGTGGCGCATGGCTGGGGGGAGAGGGGGGGAAAGCCATCTTGGGCCCTGGCAGCAGGCACCTCACTTCCTGCTCTCACTAATCCCACCCCCACCCTCTGCAGTCAGACCGGCCTCAGCTCTGTTCCTTCTCTCCTCTCTGCCTGCAGGGGATCGCATCAAACTGCTGCCGATACTTCCCTAATAGGCAGAGCGGGCTCAGGGGGTTGGGGGGCGGGGGGCATCACAATGCTAGCGCTCCTTCAATGTGTCGGCAGAGCAGGCTCAGGAGGGGGGGAGCATATCAAAATGTTGGCACTCCCCTCCTGTGTCTGCAGAGCGGGCGGGGATGGGGGGGAAGGAGGGCATCGCGAGCCACACAGGGAGACCAGGCGGGCCGCATGTTGTGCAGGCCTGCTATAAGCACTTATCGAGCACTTATTGGCCAAAATGCCAACTGCGATTCTGTAAGCCTCGATAAGTGGGTGATAAAGGAATGAATCGCCAAAATTTTCAGCCGTCAAAAACAGATCGCCGGGTGAGCAATGATAAGCCCCTTATCGGCAGGTTCTGAAACTCATGTAATTCTAGTAGCCGCGATTAGATTATCGAGGCCTATCGCGGCTCTAGAATGGCGAGTTTCTCCCAAAATCCTCACGGCAGGAAAAGTTGGCGTGAGGCTGGGGAGAAACTGCTGAGAGGCGGCGAGAGAAGACTTTAAAAAAAAAATGCTTTTTTTCTGCATCGGATTGATGCCGGTGGTCTCCGGAACTGATATCCATTAATATCAGCACCGGAGACCCCCAGCATGAATCCCATGCAATAAAAATGCATTTACAGGCAACTTCATAAACTTAGCGGCTAACAGCTAAGGCAATGAAGGGGTTAACCCCTCCCGCTACCCACCATGTGCCAAATACACCCGTCACCCACGCCCGCTACCCACAATAAACACTAATACCCACCTCCTCTACCCCCACAGAGGCCGCGGTTATCCTAAGGTGGTCCCCAAAGGTGTCTGGGGGCCTTCGGGTGGTCCCTGCAGGTGTCCGGGGGTCCTTAGGTGATCCCCATTGGTGTTTTGGAGCCCTCATGTGGTAGTCCGAGGGTGTCCGGGGGTAATCAGGTGGTCCCCACGGGACCTCGTTGGCATGTGGTACCAATCCTGTGGCAAAAATAAAATGTGCAATATATTGAAATAAATACACCCCCTCCACCTCCCCCCCAATACATACAGTACAGTAATGGGCAAAATAACTTATCTAGATACGGATAATAGCTCATTTTCCCATTATAAAATAAAACATTAGCCAGCCAGCATAAATAAACCTTCCTGCTTACCTCTGCCATCATGAAGGACATCCTCATCAGCTTACTGCAGGTCCATGTCCTCCATTGCCAGAAAGAACACAAAAAAAAATAAAATCTAATGGCCCCTAACCCCTTAATCACCTTAGCGGTTAATAACTGCTATAATAATTAAGGGGTTAACTCCCCCTCCCCCGCAACCAACCCAGAAGGCCTAACCACCAACCACAGGACCACTATCCCTACCCTATACCCATTGATTGGCATAGTGGTACATCATACCCATATAATATGGGCATGATAAGCCACTATACCCATCAATGGTCACCCTAATAAAAAAGCATGATGGCCAAAAATACACAATAATAAAATATATACACAAGCGCCTAAACACCCTTATTCATTAAATAAAAGCACTAGCCAACCAATTAAATAAATAAAGGCACTAGCCAACCAATTAAATAAATAAAGGCAATAACCAACAAAACAATTAATTAATTTTAAACACTAGTCAACAAAACAATTAATTAATTTAAACCAGTATCCAACAAAACAAATGATTAATTTAAAATGCTAACCAATCTCAAAATGAATTAAAAACAAGCTATCCAAATGCCAAACAATTGAATCCAAATAATAAAAACAAATAGAAAAAAAATACAATCAATTCAAAACAAGCATTTGTCAAAAAATGCATTGGCTGTCACTGTATTTATCTGTACCCTAAAGGGGCACAGATTAATACATTAATCAGTTAATGGGCAATCACAAACATAAAAATAAATACAATGAAAATACCTGAAAAAAAAGACATTTACATACATTCAATATTTCTCTTACCATTAGAATTCTTCACCCTCTGAATCCCGTTGTATCTACAATCTCTTGTACCGCAACGCCCTCCACCTCGAAGACCAGCATCAGGTTAAAAAAAAATCCTCTTATCTTCTATCACTCTCTTCTTTCTTCATCTGTCACTATTATCTTCTTTCTTCATCTGTCAACCCAAAGCCCCATAGTAAATCCACAACGGATGTTCTCTCGTTGGCTTCTTGAGGTAAAATGAGATGTACAGGCTTTATATAAGGCCTGTGACGTCACATTTTATGATCAGATGGGACAGCTCCAATCCGATTGGACGCTGTATCATGTGCCCGCCTCTTTCTTTTAAGGATGTGATGTAATCTCCAAGGGAGGTACGTCACATCCTTAAAACCTCATGCCTATATCACATGGTATTACAGCCAATGTGATTGAAAATAATCCCATTGGTTGCTATACCATGTGATAGGTTACATTTGTTCAAAAGGATGTGACATCTCTGAAAGTGACGTCACATCACACATTACATACTATCACTGGTGCATTTAAAGTGTCACACATTACAGAATATCACTGGTGCATATAAATGTGTCACACATTACATACTATCACTGGTGCATTTAAAGTGTCACACATTACAGAATATCACTGGTGCATATAAATGTGTCACACATTACATACTATCACTGGTGCATTTAAAGTGTCACACATTACAGAATATCACTGGTGCATATAAATGTGTCACACATTACAGAATATCACTGGTGCATATAAACGTGTCCCACATTACAGAATATCACTGGTGCATATAAATGTGTCACACATTATATACTATCACTGGTGCATATAAATGTGTCACACATTACAGAATATCACTGGTGCATATAAACGTGTCACACATTACAGAATATCACTGGTGCATATAAATGTGTCCCACATTACATAATATCACTGGTGCATTTAAAGTGTCACACATTACAGAATATCACTGGTGCATATAAATGTGTCACACATTATATACTATCACTGGTGCATATAAATGTGTCACACATTACAGAATATCACTTGTGCATATAAACGTGTCACACATTACAGAATATCACTGGTGCATATAAATGTGTCCCACATTACAGAATATCACTGGTGCATATAAATGTGTCACACATTATATACTATCACTGGTGCATATAAATGTGTCACACATTACAGAATATCACTGGTGCATATAAATGTGTCCCACATTACAGAATATCACTGGTGCATATAAATTTGTCACACATTACAGAATATCACTGGTGCATATAAATGTGTCACACATTACAGAATATCACTGGTGCATATAAATGTGTCACACATTACAGAAATCACTGGTGCATATAAACGTGTCCCACATTACAGAATATCACTGGTGCATATAAATGTGTCACACATTATATACTATCACTGGTGCATATAAATGTATCACACATTACATACTATCACTGGTGCATATAAATGTGTCACACACAACATAATATCACTGGTGCATATAAATGTGTCACACATTATATACTATCACTGGTGCATATAAATGTATCACACATTACATACTATCACTGGTGCATATAAATGTGTCACACATTACAGAATATCACTGGTGCATATAAATGTGTCACACATTATATACTATCACTGGTGCAAATAAATGTGTCACACATTACAGAATATCACTGGTGCATATAAACGTGTCCCACATTACAGAATATCACTGGTGCATATAAATGTGTCACACATTACAGAATATCACTGGTGCATATAAACGTGTCCCACATTACAGAATATCACTGGTGCATATAAACGTGCCACACATTACAGAATATCACTGGTGCATATAAATGTGTCACACATTACAGAATATCACTGGTGCATATAAATGTGTCACACATTACAGAATATCACTGGTGCATATAAACGTGTCCCACGTTACATAATATCACTGGTGCATATAAATGTGTCACACATTATATACTATCACTGGTGCATATAAATGTGTCACACATTACAGAATATCACTGGTGCATATAAACGTGTCACACGTAACATAATATCACTGGTGCATATAAATGTGTCACACATTATATACTATCACTGGTGCATATAAATGTGTCACACATTACAGAATATCACTGGTGCATATAAATGTGTCACACATTACAGAATATCACTGGTGCATATAAATGTGTCACACATTACAGAATATCACTGGTGCATATAAATGTGTCACACATTACAGAATATCACTGGTGCAAATAAATGTGTCACACATTACAGAATATCACTGGTGCATATAAACGTGTCACACATTATATACTACACTGGTGCAAATAAATGTGTCACACATTACAGAATATCACTGGTGCAAATAAATGTGTCACACATTACAGAATATCACTGGTGCAAATAAATGTGTCACACATTATATACTATCACTGGTGCATATAAATGTATCACACATTACAGAATATCACTGGTGCATATAAATGTGTCACACATTACAGAATATCACTGGTGCATATAAATGTGTCACACATTACAGAATATCACTGGTGCATATAAATGTGTCCCACATTACAGAATATCACTGGTGCATATAAATGTGTCACACACAACATAATATCACTGGTGCATATAAATGTGTCCCACATTACAGAATATCACTGGTGCATATAAATGTGTCACACATTACAGAATATCACTGGTGCATATAAACGTGTCACACATTATATACTATCACTGGTGCAAATAAATGTGTCACACATTACAGAATATCACTGGTGCAAATAAATGTGCTCACATTACAGAATATCACTGGTGCAAATAAATGTGTCACACATTACAGAATATCACTGGTGCAAATAAATGTGTCACACACAACATAATATCACTGGTGCATATAAATGTGTCCCACATTACAGAATATCACTGGTGCATATAAATGTGTCACACACAACATAATATCACTGGTGCATATAAATGTGTCACACATTACAGAATATAACTGGTGCATATAAATGTGTCACACACAACATAATATCACTGGTGCATATAAATGTGTCACACACAACATAATATCACTGGTGCATATAAATGTGTCACACATTACAGAATATAACTGGTGCATATAAATGTGTCACACACAACATAATATCACTGGTGCATATAAATGTGTCCCAAATTACAGAATATCACTGGTGCATATAAACGTGCCACACATTACAGAATATCACTGGTGCATATAAATGTGCCACACATTACAGAATATCACTGGTGCATATAAATGTGTCACACATTACAGAATATCACTGGTGCATATAAATGTGTCACACATTATGGGCCTTATTCAGAAAGCCTCGATAAGGCCCTTATCGAGCACTTATCGCCAAAAATGGGCACTCGTATTCAGATAGCCTCGATAAGTGCTCGATAACGGCCTGTATCGATGCAAAATTTTATCTCCATCCGAAATTCGCCGACTGAGCAGCGATCAGCTGCTTATCGACCATTGATAAACTCGAGCGATTCAGAGACCCGCGAGTCGGGTGTCGCGGCCCATCGCAGCCCATCGCAGCCCATCGCAGGCCTAAAAAACGATTTTCTCCCCAAATCCAATTCCCCACAAAATTGTTGGACAATTGGTGGGGAGATGGGTCGATGAGCTGCGATGTGTCGGGACTTAGAAAAAATCAGGCCCTTTTCCTGCCTCAGATTGATGCCGGGGGTCTCTGGAGCTGATACCATTAATAGCAGCTCCGGACCCCCCCCGGCATGCATCCGAGGCAGGAAACATGCATGTACAGCAACTTCATTACCTTAGCGGCTAACCGCTAAGGCAATGAAGGGGTTAAACACCCGTGCCAGGCTTACTGTAAGAAACATACAGTACAATACAATACTGTGGCTAGCGGGGGTGGGTGAAGGGGGAATTTGGCCCTTAGTGGCTGTTTAGGCATTGCGGGGGGGTTGCGGGGGGAGTTAACCCCTTCATTACCTTAGCGGTTAATACCGCTAAGGTAATAAAGGGGTTAACCCAACCGCTACCCCCCCGCAAGGTCTAAACACCCATCCTTAGGGTTAATACCCCCTTCACTCACCCGTGAGGCCTAAGCACCCACCCCAGACTGACTATACCCACCCTATACCCATTGAGTAGTATAGTGGTACATCATACCCATATAATAATAATAATAATATGTGCATGATAAGCCTCTATAGCACTCAATGGGCACCCTAATAAAAATACAGTAATACACAAGACACACAGTAATAATAAAAAATAATAAAAATAAAGTTTGCGATTGGTGTTCGCTTGTACTTAATGTTATATTATGTTAGCTAATGTGTTTTATGGATACTTCAGAGATAGTTTTAATGTATTTATTTGTCTTTTAATGGTTACATTAATAAATGTAGGATTAATTCATTGTTTACATTGGTTAGTGTTACTATTCATTTTGAGTTGGTTTAGGGATTAATTGGTTTGATTGGGTAATGGTTGAATTAATTCATTGTTGATGTTGTAATTGCTTCTATTGATTGGATTAGCTGGCTACTGATTTTATTTAGTGAAGTGTGTTTTTTGGGAGTATAGTTAGGTTTTATTACTGTGTGTCTTGTGTATTACTGTATTTTTATTAGGGTGCCCATTGAGTGCTATAGAGGCTTATCATGCCCATATTATTATTATATGGGTAAGATGTACCACTATACTACTCAATGGGTATAGGGTGGGTATAGTCAGTCTGGGGTGGGTGCTTAGGCCTCCCGGGTCAGGGTGGGTTAACCCCTTAATGACTATAGCGGTTAGGAACCGCTAAGGTGATTAAGGGGTTAGGGACCATTAGAATGTATTTATTTTCTATATATGCTTTCTGGCAACGGAGGACAGAGGGACCTGCTGTTGTGGTAAGTATAACTGTATTTATTTATTTTATTTATGTATGCTAATGCAGTGTTTAATAATGGGCAAATAATCTATTATCCATATCTGGATTGATCAGTTTTTAAATATTTATTTAAATATCCATTTCTTTAATAGTGTAGAGGTGCAGGGGGTCTCCAGAGCTGTACCACGTTGGTTTTATGTCCGGGGACCCCCTGCTTCCCGAGATACACGCCCCATTATGGGGTGCTGGTATCCCTCTGCATTGAAATGTCCCGCGTCACGTGACCGGAACATTTCCCTGCATAGGAGATACCGGCACCCCATAAAGAGGCCTGTATCTCGGGAAGCAGGGGGTCCCCGGACATAAAACCAACGTGGTTCAGCTCCGGAGACCCCCTGCACCTCTACACTATTAAAGAAATGTATATTTAAATAAATATTTTTCGGGCGACATTTCAGCTGGGAGAGGCGGCTCTCTCAGAGCTGCTCTCTCTGCAGCAGAAATGAATCGCTGGTTTTTGACTTTTCAGAGGGTTGATGCTCTCGCTGGCAGCAACTCGCCCGTTTTGGGCATTTTGCTATCACTGGTATTCGAGCCTTTCTGAATACCGTGATAGCAACACCCAAAAAACAGTCATTTTAAATTCCCTGGCGAATTTTTTTAGGAATGTTCTCTGAATATGGCCCTATATACTATCACTGGTGCATATAAATGTGTCACACATTACAGAATATCACTGGTGCATATAAATGTGTCACACATTACAGAATATCACTGGTGCATATAAATGTATCACACATTACAGAATATAACTGGTGCATATAAATGTGTCACACACAACATAATACTATCGCTGGTGCATATACAGTAAATGTGTCACACATTACATACTATCGCTGGTGCATATACAGTAAATGTGTCACACATAAGATTTTTAAAGCAGCAATCTCACCGATATGATTTCTTTTACATTTTTTACAGGATTCAAGCCTGGGGTCATCCAGAGCAAAAGCCCAATATTCTCAGCGCGGGGGACCCCTCGGATACCCCTCCCATGCCCCCGAGATACCAGTGAAGTTACCTGTGACTCTCCAGGGGAACCACAATGTACGTTCAAATCTCTTGGGACATACTGGCCAATAAGAAGCCATAATGTCGTCCGTTGCTGCCTATTCAATTCATGAAAAGAACAGCAGTAACATGTATGTATGTATGTATGTATGTATATATTTATTTATATAGTGCCATTAATGTACAAAACGCTTCACAGCAGTAATACACGCAACATAATCATATAAATAACAAATATAAATAACACAGAATGGGAAGAAGCGCTTCAGACATAAAAGTAACATTTTGGAAAAGGAGTCCCTGTCCCGAAGAGCATACAATCTAATTGGTACATAAGAAGAACTTACAGAGACAGTAGGAGGGTGGTCTGGGAAGTGCGTCTGCAAGGAGCAAAAGTTGATGTATAAAGTGTATAGTATCCGCCACGGAGTTACTCATATGCTTCGTTAAGTACATGTGTTTTAAGATGGGTCTTAAAGGTGGATAGAAAGGGTGCTAGTCGGGTACTGAGGGGAAGGGCATTCCAGAGGTGTGGGGCAGTCAGTGAGAAAGATTTAAGGCAGGAGTGGGCTTTAGATACAAAGGGGGTAGAGAGAAGACATCCTTGAGCAGAACGCAGGAGTCGGGATGGTGCATAGCGAGAAATTAGAGCTGAGATTTAAGGAGGAGCAGAAGAGTGTAAAGCTTTAAAGATGAGGAAGATAATTGAGTGTGAGATGCGGGATTTGATTGGAAGCCAGGAGAGGGATTTCAGCAGGGGAGACGTTGAGACAGATTTAGGAAAGAGTAGAGTGATTCTGGCAGCAGCGTTTAGGATAGATTGTATGGGAGACAGGTGAGAGGCAGGAAGGCCGGACAGCAGGAGGTTACAGTAATCGAGATGGGAGAGAATGAGGGCCTGAGTCAAAGTTTTAGCAGTCGAGCAACAAAAGAAAGGGTGAATCTTTGTAATATTGCGGAGGAAAAAACTGCAGTACTGTAATTATCTCGGAAACCAGGGGTCACTGGAGTTACAAACAGAGCGATTTTTTTAGCTCCAGAAGGTTCCCCTGCTTTCCATTCAGGAATAAAATGAAAACATATGTGCAATCTGGCAGGACGGCTGCTTTAAGCATGGGACTGTTTTTCTATGCCAATAAGAATGAGCAGCAACAGACAGCTCACACCTAGTCAATAAATAAGACGTCCATTGCCTGACTCCATTAGACAAGGTGGGTCTGTGGGGGTACGTGCCACAGGCTGCGCTTTTCCAGCCAGCTTGCTGCTTATCTTCTCTTTATATTTAGACTTCTCTAGTTTTACCATAAATGGGCTGTTATTCCTCAAACCTGCAGCAGATTGTGTCCGCACAGTATCCTGCCTTCCACAGCTCTCATTCTGACAAGTTCTCAGCTCCTGCAAAGCTCGGATAATCTTTTTGTACCCCCTTTTCCACAAAAGAGCAACATTACAGGGGGGCTCGATATTTCCTTTGCTTTTCTGATTCATGAGCCCCCGACCTCAGAGGACACCCAAGTCACCACAAGGACACCTGGGTCCTGCAAACTCTGGTGGCACACAGAGAACTGCAACGCCATCACTTAATAATATAACCATTGCTTCTTCTTGTGTAGTGCTGACAGTGCACGCGCAAAGAGTTCCTGCCCACAGAGCTTACAATCTATTTTTTGGTGCTTGAGGCACAGGGAGCTAAAGTGACTTGCCCAAGGTGCCAGTACCGGGATTTAACACGGTGTCATTGTTTACAGCCTTTACTCGCTGAGACGCTCCTTCAGTTGATGAAGTGTAGACTTTATATTAGTGATCCACAGGATTATATATTATAGCAGTTACCTAAACGATCGCTTACTACCGTTGTAGGTTTACACCTGGTAATAAGTTCAAGTTTACGTATTTAGCGCCGACTTTATGTAACGTAACGTTATTCAGCTGCGTTAACATTAAAGAGTTTAAGAGGTAGTGTACGAATATACTGTAATAACAGCTAATTAGTAACAGCTATGCACCAAAGCCCACTAATATTAACACAATGATCTAGTCCCTGGTGCAGTGTGCATTCCTTTTTCCCATTAATATTAACGCGAGGCTCTTAACGTCACTTTAACCCAAGTTAACGTCACGTTGCTTTCTTTAGTGAGTCCAGCTTTATTTTATCCAAAGTTAACCAAACGGTTGATGGCCCAACATAGTTGAGTAATTTGACGTTTATGTTGATTATTCTGCACTCTCAGTAACAGGTAGCAGGTCAAAAAAATGAATGTTAAACAACTTAACTTAAGTCATTGACTTCTTTAAAAAGATTCAGCCTTAGGCTTGGTCCCCAGTGGCTACTGCAGCGCTCGCTACGGTGGGCGCTGCGGGGACAAGAGCTGCCTCTCAATGGGACTGGGCCCGCTGCGAGGGGTGGCCGCCGCGCAGTGCGTTTTTCCAGGAGACTGGAAAATTGAGATCAGACCTAGCAACGGAGCACTAGGCCACGACCCCCGGCGATTCAGCCAATGAGGGCGAACCTGCTGGGTGACGTCATGGCCGCGCCCCAGTCACGCCCCCCCCTGTCTTTCCCCCTGCAGCTCACGGCAGACCGGGGAACTCAGCTGCACGCGCCGCCAGCCTGGCAGATACGCGTGCAGCGGGGCCGTAGCCTTACACTACAATTTGAGTTTTTTATATTGTGACTCACGTCTCATCTACAACCTTTAGCACAGGATATAAGGAGCTCCGCCAGCCACTTTTATCTAAATGACCTCGTGTCAGTAGTTAAACGTGATGTGCCTTGAACGTGCCACTTATAAGCTACAAAATTGACATGTGAAGTTGTAATTTTGTTACACTTGCTGCAGCTCCATAGTACAAAACTCTCTGAATGGAGATATCTAATTGAGTAAAGGTTAAGATAAATTAGTATTTGCAGTTACTTTGTATGAGTGTTAAGTGATTGCGATTACCTTGTGCAGGTGAAGTGTCACTATGTGAGAAACAGAGTTAATAACTTTTTTGAGTTCCAAACTCAAATATCTAACACCTTCAATACATGATAGAAAGAGCTCCGCTAGCCACCTCTATCTAAATGACCTCTTATCACCCTTTACTGTGGTTTCATGTCCAGACAGGTTTATTAGTTTCTACAAATATACTGTATCTGACATTTTGATATTATATTGTATTAATTTGTTATACTTTGGGTGCCTATTCTTTTTAGACTACTTTTGAATTAAAGATTAAGTTTTAATTCACTAAACTATACATTATGACTTTAGATTGAATCTTGATGGCAAGAAGGGTCAACAGGGCAGAGCACTGCCCAAAAAGCAGAGGAGCCTCACATATGAAAAATAAAGATATTTATTTGAATAACTGGATCATAACTGACCCCTCCGTAGGCAACAACGCAAACACACCTACGCGTTTCAGGCGACACGCCTTTTATCAAGTGTTCTGCCCTGTTTACCCTTCTTGCTTGTTCACCCTGCTGAGTGGATTGCACGCTGCTGGAACCCGCGATCTGGGACCACATTGGAGAATCAAGGAACTTGCACAGTGAGCTGTTCCTATATACTCTATGGCAATGTGGGACATTATATGTACTGATTATGGTGTGCCTGTGAGCACTAGGTACTAGTCCCTCAACCCCTGACAAGGGAAGCTGACCATAGATTTTATCACTCATTGGCAGTGGACCTAGCGCAGAACTATATCTGTTATATGGATACTGTTAACTTTTGAAGCACCGGTTGCACACATCTTGAATCTTGATGGCAGCTGCTTTCATAACAAGGAATCTGGTTCGGATCACATGGGCACAGTAGAATGACTGGATCAGAATTGCACTTCGTCGTAATCTGCTTCTTCTTTCCAGCATCTTATGGAAAGCAGACTGTAGCATTGAGGCAGCATAGCGAATGCGCTATAGGAACTCACAGCTTGCTTGGTTAGGACGCAGGATCTATATCTGGACTGAATCACACAAGCAGCCTTCTTTATATTCCTGTAGCGTCTTTGTTGCTGAACCCTTCTGACATTTGACTGCAGTACTATCACACATTGTTTCAGATATTCATATTTCCTCCTTAGTTGTTGCATTCTCCAGATTGATTGAAGAATGCAGGTTGATTTATTCCGGCGACAAAGCTGATGAATTTTCCTCCCTCTATAGGCAGCCTGTATGATGACAGCTGCAGAGCGTTTGTGCAGATAACGCTGTCTCTCCAGTCTTCCTTGGATGAGGGCTCTGTAGTATCTCTGAATTGTTAGGATGCTTCTATTTTTTCTTTCAGAGTCTGCTTTGCTTTTAGAAAGTTCTAACTGGAAATATAGGGAGTTACCCCTTTCCTTTTCCAAGGCGCCCTCTGCTTCTTCCAGTGCCAATTGCATCCTTAATTGTTCTTCTACCAATAGTCTCTTCTCCTCTTCTAATTCATGGAGTCTCTTCTCTCGTTCACTGGCTTCGACAGAGAGGTTATTTAACTGTTCATTTACAGTTTCAAAACCACTATTAAACCCTTCGAAGGTCTCTCTCATTGAACGTATCTCTGTGTAGCAATGGTACGTCTCCTCCAGAGAGGCTTCAAGCTCTGTATTAAGCCTGTCATTTTCCCTCAGAGAGATTTCCAGCTCTGCATTTATTTTATCAACGAAACACTATTCCTGGGCAGCATCAGTGTATGCCTTCTCCAGCTTACTTGACAACAAGATCACAAGGTCACTCTTCAACTGGTGGTTCTCTTTCTCCTGTAATACACATTTAGAAACTGCTGTGGACAGACACTTTTGTAGTGCAGCCTTGGCCTCTTGCCCTTTATTTAGTTGTCCATAGAGGCAATTAATCTCTTCCCCTGTGGATTGAGGTGCCTGGGTTAAGGCTTTTTTACCTTGGTTAAAGGGGTCCTCTTTCTTTTCCACTACTCCTGGAATGCCTTAGGCTGCAGCATATCTCTGTTCCCTTCTAACGCAGGCTTTCCTGATGTTAAAGGGTCATCCTTAATTCCTTTCGCAACTTCCACTGTAGCACCTCCTCTCTTCTTTTTCTCTATGTTTTGAGAAGCTCTGAAGAATCAGTGGTACTGTCTTCACATTAGTTGCTCAAACCTGTTTTCAAAGTGGGAGCCACAGCTTCAGATATGGGGAACCCCAAACTTCCCAAGAAAACCAGTAAAGAGGAAATGTGTCTTTAAAACAGAAGCATTGGAAGGAACCACAGAAATATTAGGCACAACAGGGAGACAAAAGATAGGAGAGCTGACTTTCAGATTTGAGACTTTAGTATCAGTCACAGAAATATCATAAATTGCAGGGAAAACCATGGACAGAAACTTGCAGTTACATCTGAAACTTTTAGAATCAGGCATAGGAATATCACAGATTGTGAGAAACTAAAGACAGAGAAACCTGCAGTTAGATCTGGAACCTTAGAACCAAGCATGGCATATAGCAACAAAACAATGGGAGTACTCTTGTTTTTGAAATGGGAACCCTAAGAACCTGCAGTGGTATACCCAAGCAAAGAAATCAAAAGCAAGTCTGTCTTTAGAAATGCAAGTCTGAAAATCTGCAGTGGCCCACCCAGAAATGCAGAGAGAGACAAGCCTTGTCCAGGGAATGAAAGTCTGAGGCCTCATTCAGGGTGCCAGAGGCAGGAGTTGGAGGGAGGGGGTTCGGGAGGGAGAGGGCGGCAGTCTGCTGGGCGATGTGTGTTCATCCCCAGCAGACGTTTTCAGGAGTTGAGGAGGGGGCGGGGCTACAGACGGCAGGTTAGGGATCGAGGCTGCAGTCTTGAAATCATTCTCAAGAATGATTTCATTGGCTGCCGAGGTCCCAGTGACGCAGCTGCAGCTTCAAAAAACTAATTTTTTGTTTATTGAAACTTTAGCCAGCGTCAACTCCGGGCTTCGGAGACAGGGCAGCTGCTACCCTGACAACCAGTATTCAATTTGAATACTTTGTGTCCCACGGCAGCTCGCACGGCTGCACGCCCCCCCCCTCCGAAGCCTGCACCCTGAACGGGGCCTGAGAGTTTAAAATGGTGACACCAGGTATTGCAGGGAAATACAAGCTGATCATTGGAAAAGGGGAAATGAGAATCAGCAGGGGTTAAACCAGGCACTGCAAAAAAAACCTCAAAGACAGGTGCACAGGTCTCTGAAGCAACAGTTCTAGCCTCAGCAGAAATGTTTTTGAACACAATAAATCTTCCCTATCTGTACAGGGGCTGCAGTGGTGGGTTTGCGTTAGAAAAACGAGGGGGGGGGGGAAAGAAAGAACCTTTCAGCTGAAATTCCAACAAAAAAAGAAAAAGGGAACTCTTCTCAGGGACATAAATCAGGATATAACAACCGTGCAGAAAAACTTGAAGCAAGCACTTTAGGAATCCACAATTTCCAAACAACAAGAGAGTACTTATCTTCAACCCAATGCAAGCGGGAGGGGTCTGCTGAAGCAGGCAGGTGAGGAATCTGTTCCAGCGAGGTCCATAAGTGGCCTTTGTTTTTCTGTCAAGGGGGAGACTCCAGGAGCGGGTAGGGCCTTGGTGGCCAGAACAGCGGGGAGCAGGCAAGGATTGTTGGGGCCACTGGCTGAAGTCGGAGGCAGGAAGCAAGCAGGATCGTCGGGGTCACAGGCTGGGTTTGGTGGCAGGCAGCAAGCAGGATCATCGGGATCCAGGCAGGGGAGCAGGAACTGAGACTAGGGAGCAGGGACTGAGACTAGGGAGCAGGGACTGAGAGCAGGGAACAAACGGGGACAAGCGAGAACACTAGCAAGGGCCTTTAATAAGTACCAGACTCAATACAGAACTGAACAGAAGCAGAAGCATGGGCATGGGAGTCTGGACACAAAACAAAGGCAAGGGAGGAACAGGAAACTATAAGGACAGAGGACAGGCGCACCAAGAGGAGACAGATAGACAGAGGAACCCCAGAGCAGACAGAAAACAGCAGCACTCCCAGTGGACAGAGAAAAAAACTGTGGCTTGAAGCTGGATGTCTAGGAGACACTGACAGTTAGGGTGGAGGTGGGAGTTTAAGGGGGGGAAAGAGAGAGGGGGAGAGGGAGAGGGGGAGTGTACAGAAAGATCAGGGAGAGGGGGAAGTTTAACGGAGGAGGAAGAGGGGGGGAGTTTAAGGGGTGGAAGAGAAAGAGGGGGAAGTTTAAGGAGGGACAAGGGAGAGAGGGAGTGTAAGGGGAGACAAGGGAGAGGAGGCAGTGTAGCGGAAGAGAGAGAGTAGAGAGTATAAAGGGGAATTAAGAGATGGGGGAGTGTAAGGATGAAGATAGAGATGGGGGGAGTGTAAGGGGGGACAAGCAAGAGGATGGAGTATAAGGGGGGAAGAGAGAGAGAGGAGGACGAGGGAGAAGGGACGAGGGAGAGGAGGGAGTGTAAGGGGGAAGTGAGATGGGGGGAGTGTAATGGGGAAAGGAGAGTTGGGGGAGTGTAAGGGGGGACGAGAGAGATAAGGTGAGTGAAAGTGGGAAGAGAGATGGGTGAGTATAAGGGGGGATGAGGGAGAGGAGGGAGTGTAAGGGGGAAGAGAGACGGGTGGAGTGTAAGGGGGAAGAAAGATGAGTGGAGTGTAAGGGGGAAGAGAGACTGGGGAGTGTAAGGGGGAAGAGAGAGATGGGGAAGAGAGATGGGGGGAGTGTAAGAGGGAAGAGAGATGGGGGGAGTGTAAGAGGGAAGAGAGATGGGGGGGAGTGTAAGGGGGGCTTGATGGCGGTAATGTCCTTAAAAAATGTAAATGTAAAAATACACTACTTGGAAAAAGAGGGGTTTTGTTTTTATCAAGGGGGGACCAGGTATTTTGACGAAATGGTTGATGGGACGTAAGATGCAAAAGGTTCAAAAGCGCTGAGATAGGGAATACAATAGGCAACCTCCACAGGTGAGATTTTAAAAGATGCTGGCCTATGAAGTGATCCCTGTAACTAGGACCTAGTATCTTCTCTATGTGCCCCCTGCCTCACCTACCACAAACGTGATTGCAAACTCTAAAGGAGCAGTTCCACTTCATGGGTCAGGTACATTTGAATGTATTTCTTTTAAACAGCTTATCAGTGTAATTGGCTTCCTTAGAAATATTCAATCCCCCTTAGGCCTTGCCCCCGCTGCCTACTGCAGCGCCCGCTGTGGCGGACGCTGCACGGATGAGAGCCCTCCCCTCAATGGCGCCGGGCCCGCTGCGAGGGGGGGCCGCAGCGCTGGGGCGAGAGCTGCTCCTGCTCTCAATAGAATTGAGAGCAGGACTCGCGATGGAGCGATAAGGCACGCCCCACGCGGTTCAGCCAATGAGGGCGAACCTGCCGGGTGACGTCATGGCCGCGCCCCGTCACTCCCCCGCCATGCCCCCCTCTCCCCCGGTCTCTCTTCCTGCAGTGAGCTGCAGACCGGGGAATCGGCTGCACGCGCCGCCAATCTCGCGGGCGCGTGTTGCAGCGGAGTTACCGGGGCCTTAGCCTTAGAGTAACTATTTCCCTTATGTGTATCCCTTTCTGTCAGGAATACTGGTATCAGCTGCTCATGTTTATCTATTTGACCAACAATGGCACCATAATCACTTTACAAACAAAGAACTGAGCACGCTAACATCATTGATGACTGGCAAACAGTCTTATCACCAAAATACATTATATATAAATAGTAAAATTTAAAAAAAGCCTCCAAAGCTTTTTCTTACTGTGGACATTAAAAAAGTTGAAAAAATGTAAATACTTAAATTATACTTGTACTTGTCCGATTTTAGTTAAAAATTTAAAATAGAGCGTTCAATCAGCGACATTTTACCTATTTACCATGTTATGTCCTTTGTTACTAGGAAGGAAGGAATCCGGCGCTACAGCCTGTCACAAACTCCAGGGCACTTCCGGGTTAAAACAAAAACTTTATTGGACCTCACGAACACACAGCTACACCACAGTCTCCCCTCAACGCGTTTCACGCTAGAATCAGCGCTTCGTCTTGGAGTGGGGAGACGTGGTCTGAGCCTGCATATTTAAACTTAAAAAAGCCTGCGAAAATGGACTTATATTTAACCCCTGATGTACAAAATAGATTTGATTATATCCAGCTCACATTAAATCATGTTTAAGCACCACATATAGTTTTCCATTATATAGTTACTGTAACAGGGGAGTTATCCCTGTTCAGGTAATGTGCCTATAATCGAGCAGTGTGGTGGTTAACTGCTGGTAGTCAATTAACAAACACCACCTGCCTGATTAGATGGCTAAAAAAGCCTGTCTTTTGAGACAGAAAGAGAGACTCCATAGCTCACACCTGAGCTGAACTTGGAGACACTTGTCTTGAGCCCTGCTAGAAGAAACAGCAGAGCTGCTTTCAAGACACAGGGGAAACTTCTAAACCTGAATGCTGACAAACCCTGAAGAAAAGGTAGCAACCAGGGACAGGGAAGATTTTCCCTCCAAACCACAAGGAACAGATAAGACTTTTATTTACAAGACTTTTTATATCTGTTCATTTCATGCTATATGTTTGGGGCTGGGAGACATGCTTATCTAAGGGAGTTGTGAACTGCATAGTATTTCACTAGAAATACTCCCAAGTGAATAGAAGCTTTGTTTACCCCTTGTTTGGATGGTTTCCTGATGTTAAGGAAAAGGCGCAATAAAAGGCTTATTTAATTTCACTATAATCAGTCTCCCTTGCATACCTCTGTGAGCGTCCGCCTTCAGTTACATATATTTGTGGTCTTCTAAACGCCAGATATGTTATATTAGATGTAATATAATCAGGGATAATTTAAAAACAACCTCTATGCAACATTTCCCAATAAACCTGGTATCTAGGACTATTATAATTAATATTAAACTGCCAACATAGTCTATTAATATAACCATGTCAGCCAAATCTCAATGTTATTTTGAATAACATATAGAGAATAGTTAAACTTATTAAAAATATATAGATTAATTAGTCCAAAAACAGCAGGAACAGAGAAAAAGAAAAGAAGAGAAGAAAAAGAAAATATAAAGAGGAAGGGGGAGGGAAAGGGGAAGGAAAAAGGGGGGGCAGGAGGGGGGGGAAGGAAAGAAAAAAGGAAGAAAAGAAACAACATGGAAGGGGCAAAATAACACATTAAAACTTTAAAACATATAGAATATTATTACAACAATCAATTCTAATGTCATAGTGTGAAGTAAAGTTGAACAATAAGGCAGAATCATAAGAAATACAAATCTCAGAGGAAACAATGCAGGTCCCAATCAATATTTAGTCCATTGGGTTGCAGTGTTTGAAGTGTGGAGATCCAGTGTGCTTCTCGCTGATGCAAGAGTTTGATACGATATCCACCTCGTGGGGGTAATCGGATATGTTCTAATGCTATACACTGTAGTGACCCTACTGAACCCAATGGACAAGTATTGAAGTGGATAGATACCGGGTGCAGCATATCTTTATTCCTTATAGGCCTCAAATGCTCAAGAATATGAATCTTAAGAATTCTACTAGTGAGGCCTACATACTGTTTGCTGTATCCGCATATCAGTAGATACACAACACATTCTGTCTGACATGTCATGAATGATTTAATTTTGAACCTGCGTGTCCCATCTCGGTTGGCAAAGTGTGTGGATTTGGTCATATTAGGGCATATTTTGTATCGTCCACATTTATATGAGCCTAATAGTTTAGGAAACAAAGAGAACCTGTTACCAATTGATTTTTTTGGACATAACATTCTGGGTGATAATGTAATCCCAATAGTAGCTGCTTTACGGAATACTATGCGAGGGCCGGAGCAAACTATATTATGTATCAGGCGATCAAGAGATAGTGTGCCCCAGTGTTTCCAAATAATGGATTTAATTGCTCCTGCTTGCTCACTGTATCCAGTGACAAAGTAGGGTGCATCAGTGTTCTCTACAAGACCTTTCTGTCTGGATTGACTCATGTCCATATTGATCAAGGACGCTCTATCAGTGGAGAGAACAGAATCAAAAGCCTGCTGAAGATCCTTGGCTATATATCCTCTTGACAGGAACCTCCCCTTCATCTCCTCCACCCTTCGAACAAAGTCCTCCATCGAAGAACAATTCTGGCGTAAACGCAGGAACTGCCCTCTTGGGATTCCTTTGATCAGAGGGCAGGAATGACAGCTTTTAGCATGCAACAATGAGTTTCTGGCATTCTCTTTTCAAAAAATGTCAGATTGTATGTGATTTTCAATATCTATAAAAAGATCAAGATCAAGAAATTGAACATTTTGCATATACGTAAGTATGCGTAAACCTGAGATTAATTTGATTGTCTGCCAGATACTCAAAGAATTTAATGAGATCATCTTCCCCACCACTCCAGATCAATAGTAGGTCATCAATATAGCGCTTGTAAAATGCTATATGATACCTAAAAGGATTGACATCTCCAAACACGTGGGATGTCTCCCACCAACCCATGAAAAGGTTGGCGTAGGAGGGGACAAAGGAAGTCCCCATAGCAGTCGCACGTGTTTGGAGATAATACTGACAGTCAAAGAGGGAATAATTATGTGTGAGTGAAAATCTGATACTATCAAGTAAAAAAGCTATATGTGCAGGAGAAAGAGAAAAGTGCAAATTAAGAAAGAATTCTACTGCTGGGAGACCGTGAGTGATCAATGATGTTATAAAGTGAAGTTACATCTAGAGTGACCCAGATGTAGGAGGGATGCCAAGTGAAAGGTGCTAAAAGTGCTAAAACATGTTTGGTGTCTATAAGGTGTGAAGGTAAAAAAAAAAAAACAAGGGGCTGCAAAAAGTGGTCTATATATTGAGAAAGATGTTCACCCAAGGAACCAATGCTAGAAATAATAGGTCTGCCCGGGGGTGCCGTGGGTGTTTTGTTACTAGGCAGGACTGACCCTGTGAAGGAACACCTGTATTATTACAGCAAGGGCCTCAATGCATATAAAAAGCGTACATTGTAAAATAACAGGAAGGGTGAATCAGTAATTCGTTCTTTATTAGGAAAGAAAAAATGAGAGGAATCTGCTAATTCTGTCTCTTGTAGTTATAACAAAGAACAGAACATCCAGGCACATAAAGCGTTTTATTATCTGGCTACGTGGGATAGTAAGTATTCGGGAGCTGCAACTTTCTTCTGTGTGCATCTGAACTGTATTAACACAGCAACCCTCCCAGAAACACACACACACACACACACACACACACACACACACACACACACACACACACACACACATTATAGGGAATACACATATATCTTACCCAACCCCGTGGATCGGCTCAAAGAAACAGGCAGCACATAGTGGAGTGGGACATGTTGCCGCCGGCATCTCACCGTATCCATTTATCCCCCGCCGCCGCTAAGGTAAGTGCATTACTGTTTATTAGTATTAGGGGTTAACTGTAGGGGTTTTAGGGTGAGGTTATGCTTTTTAGGGCAAGTGATAAAGTTAGGGGGTTAGAGGTTTTATGGTAAGGGATCCAATTAGGGGTTACAGGGTAAGGATTAGAGGTTAGAGGTTATAGGGTAAAGGGTTAAGGTTAGAGGTTATAGGGTATGGGGTTAAGGTTAGAGGTTATAGGGTAAGGGGTTAAGGTTAGAGGTTTTATGGTAAGGGATCCAATTAGAGGTTTTTGGGTAAGGGGTTAAGGTGAGAGGTTTTAGGGTAAGCGGTTAAGGTGAGAGTTTATTGGGTAAGGGGTTAGGGTTGAGAGGTTATAGGGTAAAGTTAGGGGCTTACCTTTATGGCAACAGCCGGTGGCTGAATATGTGGTCCAGCACATAGTAGCTGAAGGAACACAGGGCACAAACGGATTTTAAACAACGAACTCATTTATTGAGCCAAACACAACGTTTTGACCTTACTGGTCTTTATCAAGTGACATAGTGGCATGGTGTGATGGCGGCCGGCTGGTGTGATGGCGGTTGGGTGGTGTGATGGCGGCCGGGTGTTGTGATGGCGGTCGGTTGGTGTGATGGCGGACGGGTGGTGTGATGGCGGACGGGTGGTGTGATGGCGGTCGGGTGGTGTGATGGCGGTCGGGTGGTGTGATGGCGGTCGGGTGGTGTGATGGCGGTCGGGTGGTGTGATGGCGGTCGGGTGGTGTGACGGCGGTCGGGTGGTGTGATAGCGGCCAGGAGGTGTGATGGCGGTCGGTGGCGTGATGGCGGTCGGGTGGCGTGATGGCGGTCGGTTGGTGTGATGGAGGTCTGATGGTGTGATGGCGGTCGGTTGGTGTGATGGCGGTCGTGTGATGTGATGGCGGTCGGGTGGTGTGATGGCGGCCGGGTGGTGTGATGGCCGCTGGGTGGTGTGATGGCGGCCGGGTGGTGTGATGGCGGCCGGGTGGTGTGATGGCGGTTGGGTGGTGTGATGGCGGTCGGGTGGTGTGACGGCGGTCGGGTGGTGTGATAGCGGCCGGGAGGTGTGATGGCGGTCGGTGGCGTGATGGCGGTCGGGTGGCGTGATGGCGGTCGGTTGGTGTGATGGAGGTCTGATGGTGTGATGGCGGTCGGTTGGTGTGATGGCGGTCGTGTGATGTGATGGCGGTCGGGTGGTGTGATGGCGGCCGGGTGGTGTGATGGCCGCTGGGTGGTGTGATGGCGGCCGGGTGGTGTGATAGCGGCCGGGTGGTGTGATGGCGGTTGGGTGGTGTGATGGCGGCCGGGTGTTGTGATGGCGGTCGGTTGGTGTGATGGCGGACGGGTGGTGTGATGGCGGCCGGGTGGTGTGATGGCGGTCGGGTGGTGTGATGGCGGTCGGGTGGTGTGATGGCGGTCGGGTGGTGTGATGGCGGTCGGGTGGTGTGATGGCGGTCGGGTGGTGTGATGGCGGTCGGGTGCTGTGATGGCGGTCGGTTGGTGTGATGGAGGTCGTGTGATGTGATGGTGGCCAGGTGGTGTGAAGGCGGCCGGGTGGTGTGATGGCGGTCGGGTGGTGTGATGGCGGCCTGTGTGGTGTGATGGCGGTCGGGTGGTGTGATGGCGATCGGGTGGTGTGATGGCGGTCGGGTGGTGTGATGGCGGTCGGGTGGTGTGATGGCGGTCGGGTGGTGTGATGGCGGTCGGGTGGTGTGATGGCGGCCGGGTGGTGTGATGGCGGTCGGTTGGTGTGATGGCGGTCGGGTGATGTGATGGCGGCTGGGTGGTGTGATGGCGGTCGTGTGATGTGATGGCGGCTGGCTGGTGTGATGGCGGCCGGGTGGTGTGATAGCGGTCGGGTGGTGTGATGGCGGTCGGGTGGTGTGATGGCGGCCGGGTGGTGTGATGGCGGCCGGGTGGTGTGATGGCGGCCGGGTGGTGTGAAGGCGGTTGGGTGCTGTGATGGCGGTCGGGTGGTGTGAAGGCGGTTGGGTGCTGTGATGGCGGCCGGGTGGTGTGATGGCGGTTGGGTGCTGTGATGGCGGTCGGGTGCTGTGATGGTGGTCGGTTGGTGTGATGGAGGTCGGTTGGTGTGATGGCAGCCGGGTGGTGTGATGGCGGTCGGGTGGTGTGATGGCGGTCGGGTGATGTGATGGCGGCCGGGTGGTGTGGTGGCGGCCAGGTGGTGTGATGGCGGCCGGGTGGTGTGATGGCGGCCGGGTGGTGTGAAGGCGGCCGGGTGGTGTGATGGCGGTCGGGTGGTGTGATGGCGGTCGGGTGGTGTGATGGCGGTCGGGTGGTGTGATGGCGGCCGGGTGGTGTGATGGCGGCCGGGTGGAGTTATGGCGGTCGGTTGGTGTGATGGCGGCCGGGTGGTGTGGTGGCGGTCGGGTGGTGTGATGGCGGTCGGGGGGTGTGATGGCGGTTGGGTGGTGTGATGGCGGTCGGGTGGTGTCATGGCGGCCTGTGTGGTGTGATGGCGGTCGGGTGGTGTGATGGCGGTCGGGTGGTGTGATGGCGGTCGGGTGGTGTGATGGCGGTCGGGTGATGTGATGGCGGCCGGGTGGTGTGATGGCGGCCGGGTGGTGTGATGGCGGTCGGGTGGTGTGATGGCGGCCG
Organism: Ascaphus truei; assembly: GCF_040206685.1. NCBI lineage: Eukaryota > Metazoa > Chordata > Amphibia > Anura > Ascaphidae > Ascaphus > Ascaphus truei. The sequence continues at coordinate 8,171,689 of NC_134496.1, read as the reverse complement.
GGTGGTGTGATGGCGGCCGGGTGGTGTGATGGCGGTCGGGTGGTGTGATGGCGGTCGGGTGGTGTGATGGCGGTCGGGTGGTGTGATGGCATGTGGTGGTGTGATGGTGGCCGGGTGGTGTGATGGCGGTCGGTTGGTGTGATGGCGGCCGGGTGGTGTGATGGCGGCCGGGTGGTATGATGGCGGTCGGGTGGTGTGATGGCGGTCGGTTGGTGTGATGGCGGTCGGTTGGTGTGATGGCGGTTGGGTGGTGTGATGGCGGTTGGGTGGTGTGATGGCGGTCGGTTGGGTGATGGCGGTCGGGTGGTGTGATGGCGGTCGGGTGGTGTGATGGCGGCCGCTTGGTGTGATGGCGGTCGGGTGGTGTGATGGCGGCCGGGTGGTGTGATGGCGGTCGGTTGGTGTGATGGCGGTCGGGTGATGTGATGGCGGCTGGGTGGTGTGATGGCGGTCGTGTGATGTGATGGCGGCTGGCTGGTGTGATGGCGGCCGGGTGGTGTGATGGCGGCCGGGTGGTGTGATGGCGGTCGGTTGGTGTGATGGCGGTCGGGTGATGTGATGGCGGCTGGGTGGTGTGATGGCGGTCGTGTGATGTGATGGCGGCTGGCTGGTGTGATGGCGGCTGGGTGGTGTGATGGCGGTCGTGTGATGTGATGGCGGCCGGGTGGTGTGATGGCGGCCGGGTGGTGTGAAGGCGGCCGGGTGCTGTGATGGCGGTCGGGTGCTGTGATGGAGGTCGGTTGGTGTGATGGCGGCCGGGTGGTGTGATGGCAGCCGGGTGGTGTGATGGTGGTCGGGTGGTGTGATGGCGGTCGGGTGATGTGATGGCGGCCGGGTGGTGTGGTGGCGGCCAGGTGGTGTGAAGGCGGCCGGGTGGTGTGATGGCGGCCGGGTGGTGTGATGGCGGCCGGGTGGTGTGATGGCGGTCGGGTGGTGTGATGGCGGCCGGGTGGTGTGATGGCGGCCGGGTGGTGTGATGGCGGCCGGGTGGTGTGATGGCGGTCGGGTGCTGTGATGGCGGTCGGGTGCTGTGATGGCGGTCGGGTGGTGTGATGGTGGTCGGGTGCTGTGATGGCGGCCAGGTGGTGTGATGGCGGCCGGGTGGTGTGATGGCGGCCGGGTGGTATGATGGCGGTCGGGTGGTGTGATGGCGGTCGGTTGGTGTGATGGCGGTCGGTTGGTGTGATGGCAGTTGGGTGGTGTGATGGCGGTCGGTTGGGTGATGGCGGTCGGGTGGTGTGATGACGGCCGGGTTGTGTGATGGCGGCCGGGTGGTGTGATGGCGGTCGGGTGGTGTGATGGCGGTCGGGTGGTGTGATGGCGTTCGGGTGGTGTGATGGCGGCCGGGTGGTGTGATGGCGGCCGGGTGGTGTGATGGCGGCCGGGTGGTGTGATGGCGGTCGGGTGGTGTGATGGCGGTCGGGGGGTGTGATGGTGGTTGGGTGGTGTGATGGCGGTCGGGTGGTGTGATGGCGGCCTGTGTGGTGTGATGGCGGTCGGGTGGTGTGATGGCGATCGGGTGGTGTGATGGCGGTCGGGTGATGTGATGGCGGTCGGGTGGTGTGATGGCGGCCGGGTGGTGTGATGGCGGTCGGGTGGTGTGATGGCGGTCGGGTGGTGTGATGGCGGTCGAGTGGTGTGATGGCGGTCGGGTGGTGTGATGGCGGCCGGGTTGTGTGATGGCGGCCGGGTGGTGTGATGGCGGTCGGGTGGTGTGATGGCGGTCGGGTGGTGTGATGGCGGTCGGGTGGTGTGATGGCGGTCGGGTGGTGTGATGGCGGTCGGGTGGTGTGATGGCGGTCGTGTGATGTGATGGCGGTCGGGTGGTGTGATGGCGGTCGGGTGCTGTGATGGCGGTCGGTTGGTGTGATGGAGGTCGTGTGATGTGATGGTGGCCAGGTGGTGTGAAGGCGGCCGGGTGGTGTGATGGCGGTCGGGTGGTGTGATGGCGGCCTGTGTGGTGTGATGGCGGTCGGGTGGTGTGATGGCGATCGGGTGGTGTGATGGCGGTCGGGTGGTGTGATGGCGGTCGGGTGGTGTGATGGCGGTCGGGTGGTGTGATGGCGGTCGGGTGGTGTGATGGCGGCCGGGTGGTGTGATGGCGGTCGGTTGGTGTGATGGCGGTCGGGTGATGTGATGGCGGCTGGGTGGTGTGATGGCGGTCGTGTGATGTGATGGCGGCTGGCTGGTGTGATGGCGGCCGGGTGGTGTGATAGCGGTCGGGTGGTGTGATGGCGGTCGGGTGGTGTGATGGCGGCCGGGTGGTGTGATGGCGGCCGGGTGGTGTGATGGCGGCCGGGTGGTGTGTAGGCGGTTGGGTGCTGTGATGGCGGTCGGGTGGTGTGAAGGCGGTTGGGTGCTGTGATGGCGGCCGGGTGGTGTGATGGCGGTTGGGTGCTGTGATGGCGGTCGGGTGCTGTGATGGTGGTCGGTTGGTGTGATGGAGGTCGGTTGGTGTGATGGCAGCCGGGTGGTGTGATGGCGGTCGGGTGGTGTGATGGCGGTCGGGTGATGTGATGGCGGTCGGGTGGTGTGGTGGCGGCCAGGTGGTGTGATGGCGGCCGGGTGGTGTGATGGCGGCCGGGTGGTGTGAAGGCGGCCGGGTGGTGTGATGGCGGTCGGGTGGTGTGATGGCGGTCGGGTGGTGTGATGGCGGTCGGGTGGTGTGATGGCGGCCGGGTGGTGTGATGGCGGCCGGGTGGAGTTATGGCGGTCGGTTGGTGTGATGGCGGCCGGGTGGTGTGATGGCGGTCGGGTGGTGTGATGGCGGTCGGGGGGTGTGATGGCGGTTGGGTGGTGTGATGGCGGTCGGGTGGTGTCATGGCGGCCTGTGTGGTGTCATGGCGGCCTGTGTGGTGTGATGGCGGTCGGGTGGTGTGATGGCGGTCGGGTGGTGTGATGGCGGTCGGGTGGTGTGATGGCGGTCGGGTGATGTGATGGCGGCCGGGTGGTGTGATGGCGGCCGGGTGGTGTGATGGCGGTCGGGTGGTGTGATGGCGGCCGGGTGGTGTGATGGCGGCCGGGTGGTGTGATGGCGGTCGGGTGGTGTGATGGCGGTCGGGTGGTGTGATGGCGGTCGGGTGGTGTGATGGCATGTGGTGGTGTGATGGTGGCCGGGTGGTGTGATGGCGGTCGGTTGGTGTGATGGCGGTCGGGTGGTGTGATGGCGGTCGGGGGGTGTGATGGCGGTTGGGTGGTGTGATGGCGGTCGGGTGGTGTCATGGCGGCCTGTGTGGTGTGATGGCGGTCGGGTGGTGTGATGGCGGTCGGGTGTTGTGATGGCGGTCGGTTGGTGTGATGGCGGACGGGTGGTGTGATGGCGGCCGGGTGGTGTGATGGCGGTCGGGTGGTGTGATGGCGGTCGGGTGGTGTGATGGCGGTCGGGTGGTGTGATGGCGGTCGGGTGGTGTGATGGCGGTCGGGTGGTGTGATGGCGGTCGGGTGCTGTGATGGCGGTCGGTTGGTGTGATGGAGGTCGTGTGATGTGATGGTGGCCAGGTGGTGTGAAGGCGGCCGGGTGGTGTGATGGCGGTCGGGTGGTGTGATGGCGGCCTGTGTGGTGTGATGGCGGTCGGGTGGTGTGATGGCGATCGGGTGGTGTGATGGCGGTCGGGTGGTGTGATGGCGGTCGGGTGGTGTGATGGCGGTCGGGTGGTGTGATGGCGGTCGGGTGGTGTGATGGCGGCCGGGTGGTGTGATGGCGGTCGGTTGGTGTGATGGCGGTCGGGTGATGTGATGGCGGCTGGGTGGTGTGATGGCGGTCGTGTGATGTGATGGCGGCTGGCTGGTGTGATGGCGGCCGGGTGGTGTGATAGCGGTCGGGTGGTGTGATGGCGGTCGGGTGGTGTGATGGCGGCCGGGTGGTGTGATGGCGGCCGGGTGGTGTGATGGCGGCCGGGTGGTGTGAAGGCGGTTGGGTGCTGTGATGGCGGTCGGGTGGTGTGAAGGCGGTTGGGTGCTGTGATGGCGGCCGGGTGGTGTGATGGCGGTTGGGTGCTGTGATGGCGGTCGGGTGCTGTGATGGTGGTCGGTTGGTGTGATGGAGGTCGGTTGGTGTGATGGCAGCCGGGTGGTGTGATGGCGGTCGGGTGGTGTGATGGCGGTCGGGTGATGTGATGGCGGCCGGGTGGTGTGGTGGCGGCCAGGTGGTGTGATGGCGGCCGGGTGGTGTGATGGCGGCCGGGTGGTGTGAAGGCGGCCGGGTGGTGTGATGGCGGTCGGGTGGTGTGATGGCGGTCGGGTGGTGTGATGGCGGTCGGGTGGTGTGATGGCGGCCGGGTGGTGTGATGGCGGCCGGGTGGAGTTATGGCGGTCGGTTGGTGTGATGGCGGCCGGGTGGTGTGGTGGCGGTCGGGTGGTGTGATGGCGGTCGGGGGGTGTGATGGCGGTTGGGTGGTGTGATGGCGGTCGGGTGGTGTCATGGCGGCCTGTGTGGTGTGATGGCGGTCGGGTGGTGTGATGGCGGTCGGGTGGTGTGATGGCGGTCGGGTGGTGTGATGGCGGTCGGGTGATGTGATGGCGGCCGGGTGGTGTGATGGCGGCCGGGTGGTGTGATGGCGGTCGGGTGGTGTGATGGCGGCCGGGTGGTGTGATGGCGGCCGGGTGGTGTGATGGCGGTCGGGTGGTGTGATGGCGGTCGGGTGGTGTGATGGCGGTCGGGTGGTGTGATGGCATGTGGTGGTGTGATGGTGGCCGGGTGGTGTGATGGCGGTCGGTTGGTGTGATGGCGGCCGGGTGGTGTGATGGCGGCCGGGTGGTATGATGGCGGTCGGGTGGTGTGATGGCGGTCGGTTGGTGTGATGGCGGTCGGTTGGTGTGATGGCGGTTGGGTGGTGTGATGGCGGTTGGGTGGTGTGATGGCGGTCGGTTGGGTGATGGCGGTCGGGTGGTGTGATGGCGGTCGGGTGGTGTGATGGCGGCCGCTTGGTGTGATGGCGGTCGGGTGGTGTGATGGCGGCCGGGTGGTGTGATGGCGGTCGGTTGGTGTGATGGCGGTCGGGTGATGTGATGGCGGCTGGGTGGTGTGATGGCGGTCGTGTGATGTGATGGCGGCTGGCTGGTGTGATGGCGGCCGGGTGGTGTGATGGCGGCCGGGTGGTGTGATGGCGGTCGGTTGGTGTGATGGCGGTCGGGTGATGTGATGGCGGCTGGGTGGTGTGATGGCGGTCGTGTGATGTGATGGCGGCTGGCTGGTGTGATGGCGGCTGGGTGGTGTGATGGCGGTCGTGTGATGTGATGGCGGCCGGGTGGTGTGATGGCGGCCGGGTGGTGTGAAGGCGGTCGGGTGCTGTGATGGCGGTCGGGTGCTGTGATGGAGGTCGGTTGGTGTGATGGCGGCCGGGTGGTGTGATGGCAGCCGGGTGGTGTGATGGTGGTCGGGTGGTGTGATGGCGGTCGGGTGATGTGATGGCGGCCGGGTGGTGTGGTGGCGGCCAGGTGGTGTGAAGGCGGCCGGGTGGTGTGATGGCGGCCGGGTGGTGTGATGGCGGCCGGGTGGTGTGATGGCGGTCGGGTGGTGTGATGGCGGCCGGGTGGTGTGATGGCGGCCGGGTGGTGTGATGGCGGCCGGGTGGTGTGATGGCGGTCGGGTGCTGTGATGGCGGTCGGGTGCTGTGATGGCGGTCGGGTGGTGTGATGGTGGTCGGGTGCTGTGATGGCGGCCAGGTGGTGTGATGGCGGCCGGGTGGTGTGATGGCGGCCGGGTGGTATGATGGCGGTCGGGTGGTGTGATGGCGGTCGGTTGGTGTGATGGCGGTCGGTTGGTGTGATGGCAGTTGGGTGGTGTGATGGCGGTCGGTTGGGTGATGGCGGTCGGGTGGTGTGATGACGGCCGGGTTGTGTGATGGCGGCCGGGTGGTGTGATGGCGGTCGGGTGGTGTGATGGCGGTCGGGTGGTGTGATGGCGTTCGGGTGGTGTGATGGCGGCCGGGTGGTGTGATGGCGGCCGGGTGGTGTGATGGCGGCCGGGTGGTGTGATGGCGGTCGGGTGGTGTGATGGCGGTCGGGGGGTGTGATGGTGGTTGGGTGGTGTGATGGCGGTCGGGTGGTGTGATGGCGGCCTGTGTGGTGTGATGGCGGTCGGGTGGTGTGATGGCGATCGGGTGGTGTGATGGCGGTCGGGTGATGTGATGGCGGTCGGGTGGTGTGATGGCGGCCGGGTGGTGTGATGGCGGTCGGGTGGTGTGATGGCGGTCGGGTGGTGTGATGGCGGTCGAGTGGTGTGATGGCGGTCGGGTGGTGTGATGGCGGCCGGGTTGTGTGATGGCGGCCGGGTGGTGTGATGGCGGTCGGGTGGTGTGATGGCGGTCGGGTGGTGTGATGGCGGTCGGGTGGTGTGATGGCGGTCGGGTGGTGTGATGGCGGTCGGGTGGTGTGATGGCGGTCGTGTGATGTGATGGCGGTCGGGTGGTGTGATGGCGGTCGGGTGCTGTGATGGCGGTCGGTTGGTGTGATGGAGGTCGTGTGATGTGATGGTGGCCAGGTGGTGTGAAGGCGGCCGGGTGGTGTGATGGCGGTCGGGTGGTGTGATGGCGGCCTGTGTGGTGTGATGGCGGTCGGGTGGTGTGATGGCGATCGGGTGGTGTGATGGCGGTCGGGTGGTGTGATGGCGGTCGGGTGGTGTGATGGCGGTCGGGTGGTGTGATGGCGGTCGGGTGGTGTGATGGCGGCCGGGTGGTGTGATGGCGGTCGGTTGGTGTGATGGCGGTCGGGTGATGTGATGGCGGCTGGGTGGTGTGATGGCGGTCGTGTGATGTGATGGCGGCTGGCTGGTGTGATGGCGGCCGGGTGGTGTGATAGCGGTCGGGTGGTGTGATGGCGGTCGGGTGGTGTGATGGCGGCCGGGTGGTGTGATGGCGGCCGGGTGGTGTGATGGCGGCCGGGTGGTGTGTAGGCGGTTGGGTGCTGTGATGGCGGTCGGGTGGTGTGAAGGCGGTTGGGTGCTGTGATGGCGGCCGGGTGGTGTGATGGCGGTTGGGTGCTGTGATGGCGGTCGGGTGCTGTGATGGTGGTCGGTTGGTGTGATGGAGGTCGGTTGGTGTGATGGCAGCCGGGTGGTGTGATGGCGGTCGGGTGGTGTGATGGCGGTCGGGTGATGTGATGGCGGTCGGGTGGTGTGGTGGCGGCCAGGTGGTGTGATGGCGGCCGGGTGGTGTGATGGCGGCCGGGTGGTGTGAAGGCGGCCGGGTGGTGTGATGGCGGTCGGGTGGTGTGATGGCGGTCGGGTGGTGTGATGGCGGTCGGGTGGTGTGATGGCGGCCGGGTGGTGTGATGGCGGCCGGGTGGAGTTATGGCGGTCGGTTGGTGTGATGGCGGCCGGGTGGTGTGATGGCGGTCGGGTGGTGTGATGGCGGTCGGGGGGTGTGATGGCGGTTGGGTGGTGTGATGGCGGTCGGGTGGTGTCATGGCGGCCTGTGTGGTGTCATGGCGGCCTGTGTGGTGTGATGGCGGTCGGGTGGTGTGATGGCGGTCGGGTGGTGTGATGGCGGTCGGGTGGTGTGATGGCGGTCGGGTGATGTGATGGCGGCCGGGTGGTGTGATGGCGGCCGGGTGGTGTGATGGCGGTCGGGTGGTGTGATGGCGGCCGGGTGGTGTGATGGCGGCCGGGTGGTGTGATGGCGGTCGGGTGGTGTGATGGCGGTCGGGTGGTGTGATGGCGGTCGGGTGGTGTGATGGCATGTGGTGGTGTGATGGTGGCCGGGTGGTGTGATGGCGGTCGGTTGGTGTGATGGCGGTCGGGTGGTGTGATGGCGGTCGGGGGGTGTGATGGCGGTTGGGTGGTGTGATGGCGGTCGGGTGGTGTCATGGCGGCCTGTGTGGTGTGATGGCGGTCGGGTGGTGTGATGGCGGTCGGGTGGTGTGATGGCGGTCGGGTGGTGTGATGGCGGTCGGGTGATGTGATGGCGGCCGGGTGGTGTGATGGCGGCCGGGTGGTGTGATGGCGGTCGGGTGGTGTGATGGCGGCCGGGTGGTGTGATGGCGGCCGGGTGGTGTGATGGCGGTCGGGTGGTGTGATGGCGGTCGGGTGGTGTGATGGCGGTCGGGTGGTGTGATGGCATGTGGTGGTGTGATGGTGGCCGGGTGGTGTGATGGCGGTCGGTTGGTGTGATGGCGGCCGGGTGGTGTGATGGCGGCCGGGTGGTATGATGGCGGTCGGGTGGTGTGATGGCGGTCGGTTGGTGTGATGGCGGTCGGTTGGTGTGATGGCGGTTGGGTGGTGTGATGGCGGTTGGGTGGTGTGATGGCGGTCGGTTGGGTGATGGCGGTCGGGTGGTGTGATGGCGGTCGGGTGGTGTGATGGCGGCCGCTTGGTGTGATGGCGGTCGGGTGGTGTGATGGCGGCCGGGTGGTGTGATGGCGGTCGGTTGGTGTGATGGCGGTCGGGTGATGTGATGGCGGCTGGGTGGTGTGATGGCGGTCGTGTGATGTGATGGCGGCTGGCTGGTGTGATGGCGGCCGGGTGGTGTAATGGCTGCCGGGTGGTGTGATGGCGGTCGGTTGGTGTGATGGCGGTCGGGTGATGTGATGGCGGCTGGGTGGTGTGATGGCGGTCATGTGATGTGATGGCGGCTGGCTGGTGTGATGGCGGCTGGGTGGTGTGATGGCGGTCGTGTGATGTGATGGCGGCCGGGTGGTGTGATGGCGGCCGGGTGGTGTGATGGCGGCCCGGTGGTGTGAAGGCGGCCGGGTGCTGTGATGGCGGTCGGGTGCTGTGATGGTGGTCGGTTGGTGTGATGGAGGTCGGTTGGTGTGATGGCGGCCGGGTGGTGTGATGGCAGCCGGGTGGTGTGATGGTGGTCGGGTGGTGTGATGGCGGTCGGGTGATGTGATGGCGGCCGGGTGGTGTGGTGGCGGCCAGGTGGTGTGATGGCGGCCGGGTGGTGTGATGGCGGTCGGGTGGTGTGATGGCGGCCGGGTGGTGTGATGGCGGCTGGGTGGTGTGATGGCGGCCGGGTGGTGTGATGGCGGTCGGGTGCTGTGATGGCGGTCGGGTGCTGTGATGGCGGTCGGGTGGTGTGATGGTGGTCGGGTGCTGTGATGGCGGCCAGGTGGTGTGATTGCGTCCGGGTGGTGTGATGGCGGCCGGGTGGTATGATGGCTGTCGGGTGGTGTGATGGCGGTCGGTTGGTGTGATGGCGGTCGGTTGGTGTGATGGCAGTTGGGTGGTGTGATGGCGGTCGGTTGGGTGATGGCGGTCGAGTGGTGTGATGACGGCCGGGTTGTGTGATGGCGGCCGGGTGGTGTGATGGCGGTCGGGTGGTGTGATTGCGGTCGGGTGGTGTGATGGCGTTCGGGTGGTGTGATGGCGGCCGGGTGGTGTGATGGCGGCCGGGTGGTGTGATGGCGGCCGGGTGGTGTGATGGCAGTCGGGTGGTGTGATGGCGGTCGGGGGGTGTGATGGTGGTTGGGTGGTGTGATGGCGGTCGGGTGGTGTGATGGCGGCCTGTGTGGTGTGATGGCGGTCGGGTGGTGTGATGGCGATCGGGTGGTGTGATGGCGGTCGGGTGATGTGATGGCGGTCGGGTGGTGTGATGGCGGCCGGGTGGTGTGATGGCGGTCGGGTGGTGTGATGGCGGTCGGGTGGTGTGATGGCGGTCGAGTGGTGTGATGGCGGTCGGGTGGTGTGATGGCGGCCGGGTTGTGTGATGGCGGCCGGGTGGTGTGATGGCGGTCGGGTGGTGTGATGGCGGTCGGGTGGTGTGATGGCGGTCGGGTGGTGTGATGGCGGTCGGGTGGTGTGATGGCGGTCGGGTGCTGTGTTGGCGGTCGTGTGATGTGATGGCGGTTGGGTGGTGTGATGGCGGTCGGGTGCTGTGATGGCGGTCGGTTGGTGTGATGGAGGTCGTGTGATGTGATGGCGGCCAGGTGGTGTGATGGCGGCCGGGTGGTATGATGGCGGTCGGGTACTTTGATGGCGGTCGGTTAGTGTGATGGAGGTCGTGTGATGTGATTGCGGCCGGGTGGTGTGATGGCGGCCGGGTGGTGTGATGGCGGTTGGGTGCTGTGATGGCGGTCGGTGGTGTGATGGCGGTCGGGTGCTGTGATGGCGGTCGTGTTTTCACCCTGATCAAGGTTCTGCTCTAAGGACTGAAATGTTGGATTTTCTATGCAATACACTATTATTGCTTCACTTACATGCTATTAGCTACCTATCCTCCGATCCATGGGTTTGGGTAACGTGTGTATATATATATTACGCACTTCCTTCACTACATTTTCGGGTTGATGCTTTGAACGGTTCACCCCATTAAGTAAAGGTATATGGGTGTGTTGCACACGAAAACAGTGCAAATAAATGCAAGGAAATTATATGCGATACTTGCGCACAATGCCGGAGCTGCTGGTTCAAGGATGGCCTATCTGCAGCAATTCAGGTATACAGCAAAAAGAGAGATGATACAGGGCTTCTCGGGTTTTTCAGCAAAAGAATTTATTCATAATACACAACGTTTCTATCGACTGCCATTCACTTGATAAAGGCCTATGTGAGGCCAAAATATTGTGTATCATGAAAAACCCGTGGAGCCCTGGATCATCTCACCCCATTACGTATCACCGTTATATGGCTCCGTTATAGGTATTACACTGATGTAGGTTTCCTATCAAGATGTGACAGTATCACCAGTTTATATAGACTTTATGAAGGTGATCATAAGAGCCAATGTCTACTATTGAAATTGCGCAGAAGCCGTATAGAACACCTGCCAGTTTTGTTACTAATATCTAATTGATATTACCATGCATCAAGAACAAAAAGAGGATCACACAACTCATAGGGGATCATGCAGTAAGCAGCGGAAAGGCAATTCTCGCCACTTTCCCGCCAAAAAAGCCTATCCGTATACAGTAAGGGGCGAGAAAGTGGCGAGATTCAAAAAAAAACGCCAGTTTGGCTGGCGGTTTTTTCCCCCCGCCGGTGGCGGGGCGAGAAGGCACTTTCCGCCTAAAAATCCAAATTTTTCCGCCACGCTGTATTCTAGTAGAGGCGAGTAGCTAAGCGGAGCTATTCGCCACTCGAGAATACCGTTTTGCTGGCGTATCAGCCACGCAAGAAAAAGATGGCAAGTTGCTGCTCAGAGGCAGCGGATGAGTGGCGGATCGGCACTTAGAAAAAATTCAGGCCTTTTTCCTGGCTGGGATTGATGCCGGGGGTCTCCGGAGCTGATACCATTAATATCAGCACCGGGCCCCCCGGCATGCATCCGAGGCAGGAAAAATGCTTTTAAAGGCCACTTCATTACCTTAGCGGTTAACCGCTAAGGTAATGAAGAGGTTAAACAGCCGTGCCAGCTTTATTGTGGGTAGTGGGGTGGGTGAAGGGGGTATTTGGCCCTTGTTGTTTGTTTAGGGCTTGCGGGGGGGTTGCGGGTGCACTTAACCCCTTCACGACCGTAGCGGTTAATACCGCTACGGTCATGAAGGGGTTAAGGCCTCCCGCTACCCACCCGCAAGCCCTAAACAACCACCGTTGGGGCTAATACCCCCTTCACCCACCCCCGCTACCCACAATAAAAAAAAATACACACAACAGCCCCACACTAACTAAATAAATATATATATAAATATATATATATGACCCCAACAACACCTATACCCCCCTAACATACAAAACAGTAATGGGCACAATGACTATTATCCACAAATGGATAATAGTGCAGTTGTCCATTTAAAATACATACAGAACAATAAAGACATTAAATACATATAGCACTCACCCATGTGCGGCTGCCACGATGAAGGCCATCCTGATCTTCATCCTGCCCATGCCCCATCCGCTTCTGCAAAACAGACACAAGAATAAAAACATCCAATGTAATGTCCCCTAACCCCTTAATCACCATAGCGGTTATTAACCGCTACAGTCATTAAGGGGTTAACCCACCATCACCCACATACCCTCCCCCACTAACCCCCCAACCCCTTGAGGTCTAACCACCCTCACGCACTACCCACAAGGGAGTCCTACCACATACCCTTGGGGCCAAAAACCCCGTCCCCCCAGCACATACAGTACAATAATGTGCCAAATAACTATTATCCACATAGGGATAATACATTATTTGGCCATTATTAAACACATTAAATACCGTTGTAAAATAAAGAAAATTCTACTAACCTCATCAATAAGAAGGCCCCGTCGCCAGCATCATCCTTGTGGTCCGTTGCCAACATAATAAATAGCCAATACATATCAATGCCATTCACATACCAATGAACCCCTAAATCACCTTATTGGGTACTAACCTCAAAGGTAATTAAGGGGTGAAGCCATCCTGCAATGGCAACACCACTTATGCATAACATCTTCAATAAATTAAAAAGCAATTTCCTAAACAAATCTCATGTAATCATTCAATCTAAAGCCTCAAATGCCACTTAAAACATTGCATTTACAGTGTATACATGTAGCAAAAAATTTATGCTACATGTACACGCTGCAAATCAATGTTAACAATACAATAATCCAACTAAAATAGCATGACATCACAAGAAGTATACTATGTCATCCAATAAAGTCACCATCAATGAATTAACAGACATGAATTACATCCCTAAACAATTAAAATACCATCCATACCAATTACACAATTAACTATAGGTATCGTTACAGAGAATAAGTTCACATCATACAAAATATGACACCAACAATTACAATATACTAAAGCAAGCCTCTCCATTACCTACAGTACAGCATAGAAGCCCAAACTTTACATCTATCTAATAATAAAATACATTTAACACATATCTATGCATAGCAGCATAGCCACAATCATTTACAATACAGTAAATCAAGCTTTTACAACACTATCATTTCTTACCCTGTATGTATATATCTCTCTAGACATACAAACATACATACATACAGTGGCAAGAAATGATATGCATAAAAAAAAATAAACACATGAAAAAGCAAAAAAAACCACAGTTACATTGAATACATTTCTTTAGTTCACTTACCATTACTTGACCCCACCGACTCCCGTTGATCAGCTTACTCACGAACCAATCCACAAACAGGAAACCATAAAATAATAAACCATAAAATAATAAACATTAAAATAATAAAACACGACAATCCAGGGGTCTTCTAGTTGTAATCCATCTTCATCTGTATTCTTCTACCTTCTTCTGGGGTCTTCTTCCCGTCTGCTGCCACGCCCTGGTCTTCTTTCTTCAGTAGGAGGTCCTTCCTCCTCGACGTCTGGCTTCAAAATGAGACGACATAGGCTTTTAAAGACCTATGACGTCACATTTTCGTCATATGGTTCCCACGGCCCTGATTGGGCCGTGAAAACCATGTGTTTTGGCCAATGTAAAAAAAAATGATGACGTCACTTAAAGGCAAAGAAAGCACAGCCAATCAGAATGGCTTTGCTTCAATTGCCTTTAAGATGACGTCATGAAAAGAAACATGGCCGGCCTCACATGGTACGGTAGAAAATCAGAGCGTGGGAAGTCTATCCCTACTCTGATTGGCTCTAGTAGACCATGTGACAGAGGCTTGGGGAATAACGGATATGACGTCATTGAAAGCCTGTCACATGGTACTTGAACCAATCAGAGTAGGGATAGACTTCCCACGCTCTGATTGGCTACCGTACCATGTGAGGCCGGACGCCGAGGAGGAAGGACCTCCTACTGAAGAAAGAAGACCAGGGCGTGGCAGCAGACGGGAAGAAGACCCCAGAAGAAGGTAGAAGAATACAGAAAATACAGGGTAAGAAATGTTAGTGTTGTAAAAGCTTGATTTACTGTATTGTAAATGATTGTGGCTATGCTGCTATGCATAGATGTGTGTTAAATGTATTTTATTATTAGAGAGATGTAAAGTTTGGGCTTCTATGCTGTACTGTAGGTAATGGAGAGGCTTGCTTTAGTATATTGTAATTGTTGGTGTCCTATTTTGTATGATGTGAACTTGTTCTCTGTAACGATACCTATAGTTAATTGTGTAATTGGTATGGATGGTATTTTAATTTTTTAGGGATGTAATTCATGTCTGTTAATTCATTGTTGGTGACTTTATTGGATGACATAGTATACTTCTTGTGATGTTATGCTATTTTAGTTGGATTATTGTATTGTTAACATTGATTTGCAGCGTGTACATGTAGCTTACATTTTATGCTACATGTATACACTGTAAATGCAATGTTTTAAGTGGCATTTGAGGTTTTAGATTGAATGATTACATGAGATTTGTTTAGGAAATTGCTTTTTAATTCATTGAGGATGTTATGCATAAGTGGTGTTGCCATTGCAGGATGGCTTCACCCCTTAATTACCTTTGAGGTTAGTACCCGATAAGGTGATTAAGGGGTTCATTGGTATGTGAATGGCATTGATATGTATTGGCTAATTATTATTTTGTAAGTAACAAAGAGGCAAGAACCCACTATAAGCACTCAATACCCCCTGATGTATAATGTGAATGTTAAAAATAATTTTTAATGCTATACTAATTAAAATAATGGGTGTTAAAATTCAACAAATGACACACATATATGATATCCTATGATGAATATATATGATATTCCAGGTAACTAAGTAAGGCGACAATTTGAGGTTAATTGGATCAAATTGTCCCAGGGAGCCGGTATACAGTAATCCCTATTAGTGGTTAATTAGGTGTACGCTGGTATCAGTGAGGGGCTGTTCAATACCTGTCTCAGGTGTCAGACAGGTCCCAGATGGTGAAGGTGAAATGTGAAATGGATCATAATATGCTAGGTACAAACAAAAGATCAGTATTTCAAACCAGTGTGTGCTCACTTGCAAATCATAAATCCATAAATGGAAAGTGTAGACTCTCTCTACAATCCAACATGTAGCCACCTGACAGCAACTAGTTGACCCCTGAATAGTAAAGGAGTGGGCTGTTAAACACAGAACACAATGTGCAGAGGCTCATAGACTCCTATAGGCAGTGTGGTTGTCAGTATACCTGTGCACATATTCATGAATGTGATTCCACTGTCAGGAGTGCTAATGCCACTATAAAACTGTGTATGATCAAAAGAAATCTAGTATGCAGAAAAAGGTTTCATGGTGGATACATATAGTCACCTAACAGCAGCTAATTAGCTCCAAAATAGTAAATGAGTGGGCTGTTAAACACAGAACACAATGTGCAGAGGCTCAAAGACTCCTATAGGCAGTGTGGTTATTGGTATACCTGTGCACATATTAATGAATGTGCTTCCACTGTCAGGAGTGCTAATGCCACTATAAAGCTGTGTATGGTGGAAAGAAACCTGTCTAATGTGCAGGAAAAGGTTCCTTAGTGGATACCGAGTGAGAAAGAGACACTGTTATAATACTGCCACAAAGCAGCACTGAACACACTGTTAGTAAACTGCTCAATGAGCTTATGGTATACAGATCCAGTGAAGGTAAATCAGTCACATATGTACCATATAGATTCCCATATAAATCACCTGTGTACTAGCTAATGTACTAGCTAATGAAGTCCATGAGATACAGGCCCCTTTATTTTTATAATCTACTATATATTTGTGAAATCACTGTATGTCTGCGTCCCAAGGGTCAATCGCATTGGACCTTGGGCCTGTCACTCCTGCTCAGGCCATGCCCGCCCCCGCACACCTCTCATTGGCCTACGTCCAACACCAATGCCACACTGTCCCACCCCTCACTGACTCTCATTGGCCTGCGTCCAATGCCCGCCCCCGCACACCTCTCATTGGCCTGCGTCCCACCCCTCACTGACTCTCATTGGCCTGCGTCCAATGCCCGCCCCCGCACACCTCTCATTGGCCTGCGTCCCACCCCTCACTGACTCTCATTGGCCTGCGTCCAATGATCGCCCCCGCACACCTCTCAATTGGCCTGCGTCCAACACCAATGCCCTAATACATCCACACTGTCCCACCCCTCACTGAGTTTTGGGAACGCTTTGCTTTTCAACCTGCTCTGGGGCCACGCTTCACAGCTATCAAAACCTTCACGTCTGCTACCACAGACTGCCGAATCAGGTACAGCAGTGTTTCCCAAACTGTGCGCCGCGGCGCCGGATCAGGGCCGCCAGCAGCGGGAAACAAGGGCTGCTAGCTCATTTAAAAAAAAAAAAAAAAACCTCTGAGGGGAAGCAGAGGAGCGGTCACGTGACCGCTCCCATCCAATGGGGCTGCAGCCTGCCCGGCATTGCAACTGCAGAGCCACCAGACAGCACCAAGGGGGGGGGGGGGGGGGGGGGGGGGGGTGGTGTGTGTGTGTGTGTGTGTGTAAAACGGGCTGCAGGGTGTGTGTGAAAAACGGGCTGCAGGGTGTGTGTGTGTGTGTGTGTGTGTGTGAAAAACGGGCTGCAGGGTGTGTGTGTGTGTGTGTGTGTGTGTGTGTGTGTGTGTGTGTGTGTGTGTGTGTGTGTGTGTGTGTGTGTGTGTGTGTGTGTGTGAAAAACGGGCTGCAGGGTGTGTGTGAAAAACGGGCTGCAGGGTGTGTGTGTGTTGTGTGTGTGTGTGTGTGTGTGTGTGTGTGTGTGTGTGAAAAACGGGCTGCAGGGGGTGTGTGTGTGTGTGTGTGTGTGTGAGAAAAACGGGCTGCAAGGTGTGTGTGGTGTGTGTGTATATATGTGTGGTGTGTGTGTGTGTGTGTGTGTGTGTGTGTGAAAAACGGGCTGCAGGGTGTGTGTGAAAAACGGGCTGCAGGGTGTGTGTGTGTTGTGTGTGTGTGTGTGTGTGTGTGTGTGTGTGTGAAAAACGGGCTGCAGGGTGTGTGTGTGTGTGTGTGTGTGTGTGTGTGTGTGTGTGTGTGTGTGTGTGTGTGTGTGTGTGTGTGTGTGTGTGTGTGTGTGTGTGTGTGAAAAACGGGCTGCAGGGTGTGTGTGTGTGTGTGTGTGTGTGTGTGTGTGTGTGTGTGTGTGTGTGTGTGTGTGTGTGTGTGTGTGTGTGTGTGTGTGTGTGTGTGTGTGAAAAACGGGCTGCAGGGTGTGTGTGTGTGTGTGTGTGTGTGTGTGTGTGTGTGTGTGTGTGTGTGTGTGTGTGTGTGTGTGTGTGTGTGTGTGTGAAAAACGGGCTGCAGGGTGTGTGTGAAAAACGGGCTGCAGGGTGTGTGTGTGTTGTGTGTGTGTGTGTGTGTGTGTGTGTGTGTGTGTGTGTGTGTGTGTGTGTGTGTGTGTGTGTGAAAAACGGGCTGCAGGGTGTGTGTGTGTGTGTGTGTGTGTGTGTGTGTGTGTGTGTGTGTGTGTGTGTGTGTGTGTGTGTGAAAAACGGGCTGCAAGGTGTGTGTGGTGTGTGTGTATATATGTGTGGTGTGTGTGTGTGTGTGTGTGTGTGTGTATATATATATATATGTGTGTGTATGTGTGGTGTGTATATATATATATATATATATAATGTGTATGTGTGGTGTATATATATGTGTGGTGTGTGTGTGTGTGTGTATGTATGTATGTATATATAGATATATATATATATATATGTATGTGTGATATATATATATATGTGTGTGTGTGTATATATGTATGTGTGGTGTATATGGATGTGTGAGATGTGTGTGTGGTGTGTGCGTGTGAATATATTTATCAAAGTTGCACAATGTTAATAAATAATTTCTTCTCACATGTCTTTTTTTTTTTTCATTTTTAAATCTACTATATATTTCTGAAAGCACTGTATGTCTGCGTCCCTAGCGGCAATCTCATTGGTCCCCTTGGCCCGCCCGCCCCCCGCACACCTCTCATTGGGCTCACACACTCACACCACGCCCTTGGCCCGCCCCCCACACCTCTCATTGCCTGAGGCGGAGTGACGGGCCAAAGGTCCAAAAAAAAAAAAAACACACACACACCTGTCCTCTCCCCCCCCCATCACACTCACTCCCCCCCTCCCCGGTGCTCACCTCCCTCCCGCTCCACTCCCTCTACACACCACTCCCTCCCACTACACACCACTCCCTCCCGCTACACTCACCTCCCTCCCGCTACACTCACCTCCCTCCCGCTACACACCACTCCCGCACTCACCTCCCGCTCCACTCCCGCACTCACCTCCCTCCCCGCTACACTCCCTCCCGCCCTCCACTCACCTCCCTCCCGCTACACACCACTCCCTCCCGCTACACACCGACTCCCCCCTCTACACACCACTCCCTCCCGCTCCATTCCTCCCGGCGGGGAACAGGCAGGCTGCCACGCGGCGCCTAAGATGCGGACCCCCTTCCTCCCTCGCGCTCCATTCCCTCCCGCTCCATTCACCTCCCTCCCCGCTACACACCACTCCCTCCCGCTACACACCACTCCCTCCCGCTCCACTCACCTCCCTCTCCACTCACCTCCCTCCCCGGCGGGGGAACAGGCTGCCACGCGGCGCGTAACATGGCGGACCCCCCTTCCTCCCTCGCGGCGCCGAGTGAGAAGATGGCGGCGGCCGGAAGTACAGGTAGGTGTCGTGTGTGTTGCTCCCCCACCTCCCCCCCACCTGCGGCGCCGCACGGAACTGAAAAAGGGCACATCACGGGACTGAGACGTGTGTGTGTGTGTGTGTGTGTCACTGCCCTCCCTCCTGTCCACTGCCCTCCCTCCTGTCCACTGCCCCCCCTCCTGTCCACTGCCCCCCCCTCCTGTCCACAGCCCCCCTCTCCTGTCCACTGCCCCCCCCTCTCCTGTCCACTGCCCCCCCTCTCCTGTCACTGCCCCCCCTCTCCTGTCCACTGCCACACCCTCTCCTGTCCACTGCCCCCCTCTCCTGTCCACTGCCCCCCCTCTCCTGTCCACTGCCCCCCCTCTCCTGTCCACTGCCCCCCTCTCCTGTCCACTGCCCCCCCTCTCCTGTCCACTGCCCCCCCTCTCCTGTCCACTGCCCCCCCTCTCCTGTCCACTGCCCCCCCTCCTGTCCACTGCCCCCCCTCCTGTCCACTGCCCCCCCTCCTGTCCACTGCCCCCCCCTCCTGTCCACTGCCCCCCCTCCTGTCCACTGCCCCCCCCTCCTGTCCACTGTCCCCCCCTCCTGTCCACTGTCCACTGCCCCCCTCCTGTCCACTGTCCACTGCCCCCCCCCTCCTGTCCACCGCCCCCCTTCCTGTCCACTGCCCCCCCTCTCCTGTCCACTGCCCCCCTCTCCTGTCCACTGCCCCCCCTCTCCTGTCCACTGCCCCCCCTCCTGTCCACTGCCCCCCCTCCTGTCCACTGCCCCCCCTCCTGTCCACTGCCCCCCCTCCTGTCCACTGCCCCCCCTCCTGTCCACTGCCCCCCCCTCCTGTCCACTGCCCCCCCCCTCCTGTCCACTGTCCCCCCCTCCTGTCCACTGTCCACTGCCCCCCTCCTGTCCACTGTCCACTGCCCCCCCCTCCTGTCCACCGCCCCCCCTCCTGTCCACCGCCCCCCCCTCCCCTCCTGTCCACCGCCCCCCCCTCCCCTCCTGTCCACAGCCCCCCCCCTCCCCTCCTGTCCACCGCCCCCCCCCTCCCCTCCTGTCCACCGCCCCCCCCCCTCCCCTCCTGTCCACCGCCCCACCCTCCCCTCCTGTCCACCGCCCCACCCCTCCCCTCCTGTCCACCGCCCCCCCCCTCCCCTCCTGTCCACCGCCCCCCCCCCCTCCCCTCCTGTCCACCGCCCCCCCCCCTCCCCTCCTGTCCACCGCCCCCCCCCCTCCCCTCCTGTCCACCGCCCCCCCTCCCCTCCTGTCCACCGCCCCCCCCCTCCCCTCCTGTCCACCGCCCCCCCCTCCCCTCCTGTCCACCGCCCCCCCTCCCCTCCTGTCCACCGCCCCCCCCTCCTGTCCACCGTCCCCCCCCTCCCCTCCCCTCCTGTCCACCGCCCCCCCCCTCCCCTCCTGTCCACCGCCCCCCCCCTCCCCTCCTGTCCACCGCCCCCCCCCCTCCCCTCCTGTCCACCGCCCCCCCCCTCCCCTCCTGTCCACCGCCCCCCCCTCCTGTCCATCGCCCCCCCCTCCTGTCCACCGTTGCCCCCCCCTCCTGTCCACCACTCCTGTCCACCGCCCCCCCCCCTCCTGTCCACCGCCCCCCCCCCTCCTGTCCACCGCCCCCCCCCTCCTGTCCACCGCCCCCCCCTCCTGTCCACCGCCCCCCCCCCTCCTGTCCACCGCCCCCCCCTCCTGTCCACCGCCCCCCCCTCCTGTCCACCGCCCCCCCCCTCCTGTCCCACCGCCCCCCCCCTCCTGTCCACCGCTCCCCCCCCCTCCTGTCCACCGCTCCTGTCCACCGCCCCCCCCCTCCTGTCCACCGTCCCCCCCCTCCTGTCCACCGCCCCCCCCCTCCTGTCCACCGCCCCCCCCCCTCCTGTCCACCGTCCCCCCCCTCCTGTCCACCGCCCCCCCCCCCCTCCTGTCCACCGCCCCCCCCCTCCTGTCCACCGCCCCCCCCTCCTGTCCACCGCCCCCCCCCCCTCCTGTCCACCGCCCCCCCCTCCTGTCCACCGCCCCCCCCTCCTGTCCACCGCCCCCCCCCTCCTGTCCACCGCCCCCCCCTCCTGTCCACCGCCCCCCCCCTCC
This sequence comes from Ascaphus truei, assembly GCF_040206685.1. Lineage (NCBI taxonomy): Eukaryota > Metazoa > Chordata > Amphibia > Anura > Ascaphidae > Ascaphus > Ascaphus truei. Next base: position 8,151,221 of record NC_134496.1, on the reverse strand, counting down.
TGTCCACCGCCCCCCCCCTCCTGTCCACCGCCCCCCCTCCTGTCCACCGCCCCCCCCCTCCTGTCCACCGCCCCCCCCCTCCTGTCCACCGCCCCCCCCCCTCCTGTCCACCGCCCCCCCCTCCTGTCCACCGCCCCCCCCCTCCTG